>NC_059227.1:39487445-39544945 GCF_020615455.1 Coregonus clupeaformis | reverse complement strand
GGAGACCGGGGCTGGATGGTCCAATAACCACTCTAATAACTGCACAATGACTAGGGGAGACCGGGGCTGGATGTTCCAATAACCACTCTAATAACTGCACAATGAATAGGGGAGACCGGGGCTGGATGTTCCAATAACCACTCTAATAACTGCACAATGAATAGGGGAGACCGGGGCTGGATGGTCCAATAACCACTCTAATAACTGCACAATGAATAGGGGAGACCGGGGCTGGATGGTCCAATAACCACTCTAATAACTGCACAATGAATAGGGGAGACCGGGGCTGGATGGTCCAATAACCACTCTAATAACTGCACAATGAATAGGGGAGACCGGGGCTGGATGGTCCAATAACCACTCTAATAACTGCACAATGACTAGGGGAGACCGGGGCTGGATGGTCCAATAACCACTCTAATAACTGCACAATGAATAGGGGAGACCCGGGGCTGGATGGTCCAATAACCACTCTAATAACTGCACAATGACTAGGGGAGACCGGGTCTGGATGTTCCAATAACCACTCTAATAACTGCACAATGACTAGGGGAGACCGGGGCTGGATGGTCCAATAACCACTCTAATAACTGCACAATGACTAGGGGAGACCGGGGCTGGATGTTCCAATAACCACTCTAATAACTGCACAATGACTAGGGGAGACCGGGGCTGGATGGTCCAATAACCACTCTAATAACTGCACAATGACTAGGGGAGACCGGGGCTGGATGTTCCAATAACCACTCTAATAACTGCACAATGACTAGGGGAGACCGGGGCTGGATGGTCCAATAACCACTCTAATAACTGCACAATGACTAGGGGAGACCGGGGCTGGATGTTCCAATAACCACTCTAATAACTGCACAATGAATAGGGGAGACCGGGGCTGGATGTTCCATATGTTGGTGTCACTCCCAATCTAGAGGGTGATATGTAGCCCAATCTAGAGGGTGATATGAAGCCCAATCTAGAGGGTGATATGAAGCCCAATCTAGAGGGTGATATGAAGCCCAATCTAGAGGGTGATATGTAGCCCAATCTAGAGGGTGATATGTAGCCCAATCTAGAGGGTGATATGTAGCCCAATCTAGAGGGTGATATGTAGCCCAATCTAGAGGGTGATATGTAGCCCAATCTAGAGGGTGATATGTAGCCCAATCTAGAGGGTGATATGAAGCCCAATCTAGAGGGTGATATGAAGCCCAATCTAGAGGGTGATATGAAGCCCAATCTAGAGGGTGATATGAAGCCCAATCTAGAGGGTGATATGAAGCCCAATCTAGAGGGTGATATGAAGCCCAATCTAGAGGGTGATATGAAGCCCAATCTAGAGGGTGATATGTAGCCCAATCTAGAGGGTGATATGAAGCCCAATCTAGAGGGTGATATGTAGCCCAATCTAGAGGGTGATATGTAGCCCAATCTAGAGGGTGATATGAAGCCCAATCTAGAGGGTGATATGTAGCCCAATCTAGAGGGTGATATGTAGCCCAATCTAGAGGGTGATATGTAGCCCAATCTAGAGGGTGATATGTAGCCCAATCTAGAGGGTGATATGTAGCCCAATCTAGAGGGTGATATGTAGCCCAATCTAGAGGGTGATATGAAGCCCAATCTAGAGGGTGATATGTAGCCCAATCATTTAAAGATCAAAATGTGGGACTACTTTGCAAGAGGTCATCCAGCTGCTAAATTCATATCAGCATATCAAAACATTGAGGTGAGGGGAATTTGTGTGTTTTTATAGGAGGTGAAAGTAAATATTATTATTTTATTGCTTGAATTATGGCACTAGGCTATCAATTATTTATTGAAAAGCGCTAGCCTTCATGCTCAGTTGGGGATGCTTATATACAAAGTTACACTTACAAATAACTATTTCTAAGACATTGTGTTTGAAAGGTATTAACTCCCATCCCCAGTCTCCCCTAACTTAAGGTGTTAACAGTAGGACACAGCCCCAGTCTCCCCTAACCTGAGGAGTTAACAGGATGACAGCCCCAGTCTCCCCTAACCTAAGGAGTTAACAGGATGACAGCCCCAGTCTCCCCTAACCTAAGGAGTTAACAGGATGACAGCCCCAGTCTCCCCTAACTTAAGGTGTTAACAGTAGGACACAGCCCCAGTCTCCCCTAACCTGAGGAGTTAACAGGATGACAGCCCCAGTCTCCCCTAACCTAAGGAGTTAACAGGATGACAGCCCCAGTCTCCCCTAACCTAAGGAGTTAACAGGATGACAGCCCCAGTCTCCTAACGGAGTTAACAGGATGACAGCCCAGTCTCCCCTAACCTAAGGAGTTAACAGGATGACAGCCCAGTCTCCCCTAACCTAAGGAGTTAACAGGATGACAGCCCCAGTCTCCCCTAACCTAAGGAGTTAACAGGATGACAGCCCAAGTCTCCTCTAACCTAAGGAGTTAACAGGATGACAGCCCCAGTCTCCTCTAACCTAAGGAGTTAACAGGATGACAGCCCCAGTCTCCTCTAACCTAAGGAGTTAACAGGATGACAGCCCCAGTCTCCCCTAACCTGAGGAGTTAACAGGATGACAGCCCCAGTCTCCTCTAACCTAAGGAGTTAACAGGATGACAGCCCCAGTCTCCTCTAACCTAAGGAGTTAACAGGATGACAGCCCCAGTCTCCCCTAACCTAAGGAGTTAACAGGATGACAGCCCCAGTCTCCTCTAACCTAAGGAGTTAACAGGATGACAGCCCCAGTCTCCCCTAACCTAAGGAGTTAACAGGATGACAGCCCCAGTCTCCCCTAACCTAAGGAGTTAACAGGATGACAGCCCCAGTCTCCCCTAACCTAAGGAGTTAACAGGATGACAGCCCCAGTCTCCCCTAACCTAAGGAGTTAACAGGATGACAGCCCCAGTCTCCCCTAACCTGGAGCGTTGCGCTGTTACCCACAACATTTTCGGAGAAATGAAATGATATTGCTAAATGACTAAAATGTAATGTAATGATATTGCTAAATGACTAAAATGTAATGTAATGATATTGCCTGCCTTTTATAAAAATTCAACACTGTATGCGCTTTCTGTCTACGTGGTCACCAAAAATATGCTTTGGGAACGCCCCTCATTCTGTGGTGATTGGCTTGCAATTTGCTAGTGTCAAAGGAGGTCGACCGACAAGGTCCATCAGATTCTCCGGGAGAATTGCAACACGTTCCAGACATGACCCCTACATGGTTCCAATTGTAATTGAGACTGGAGTAAGACTTTAACTACGAGTTTTTGACCTCGTAAACTGTTCACATGAACGCAGCATTGCGTATCAGGGTCGATGAATCTGGTTGGCTGCTGAATGTCCAGGCTGGGATGTTGATTGGGTGCTGTTGATAGGCTTGGTTCTGATTGGCTGTGTGTCCAGGCCCCCAGAGGACATCTCCCACGGTGACCAAGACAGCCCACGCCCACCCGAGGCAGATCAACTCTGCCCCCAACCGCAGGGTGACGCCCACCAGAGCAAACGGAGCATCAGACGCTGAGATCCTAGAACTGAACCAGCAGGTACACACACATATATATACTCACTCCTACACACACATATATACTCACTCCTACACACACATATATACTCTCACTCCTACACACACATATATACTCACTCCTACACACACATATATACTCTCACTCCTACACACACATATATACTCACTCCTACACACACATATACTCACTCCTACACACACATATATACTCTCACTCCTACACACACATATATACTCACTCCTACACACACATATATACTCACTCCTACACACATATATATACTCACTCCTACACACATATATATACTCACTCCTACACACACATATATACTCACTCCTACACACACATATATACTCTCACTCCTACACACACATATATACTCACTCATACACACACATATATACTCACTCCTACACACATATATAGTCACTCCTACGCACACATATACAGTGAGGGAAAAAAAAGTATTTGATCCCCTGCTGATTTTGTACGTTTGCCCACTGACAAAGACATGATCAGTCTATAATTTTAATGGTAGGTTTATTTGAACAGTGAGAGACAGAATAACAACAAAAAAATCCAGAAAAACGCATGTCAAAAATGTTATAAATTGATTTGCATTTTAATGAGGGAAATAAGTATTTGACCCCTCTGCAAAACATGACTTAGTACTTGGTGGCAAAACCCTTGTTGGCAATCACAGAGGTCAGACGTTTCTTGTAGTTGGCCACCAGGTTTGCACACATCTCAGGAGGGATTTTGTCCCACTCCTCTTTGCAGATCTTCTCCAAGTCATTAAGGTTTCGAGGCTGACGTTTGGCAACTCGAACCTTCAGCTCCCTCCACAGATTTTCTATGGGATTAAGGTCTGGAGACTGGCTAGGCCACTCCAGGACCTTAATGTGCTTCTTCTTGAGCCACTCCTTTGTTGCCTTGGCCGTGTGTTTTGGGTCATTGTCATGCTGGAATACCCATCCACGACCCATTTTCAATGCCCTGGCTGAGGGAAGGAGGTTCTCACCCAAGATTTGACGGTACATGGCCCCGTCCATCGTCCCTTTGATGCGGTGAAGTTGTCCTGTCCCCTTAGCAGAAAAACACCCCCAAAGCATAATGTTTCCACCTCCATGTTTGATGGTGGGGATGGTGTTCTTGGGGTCATAGGCAGCATTCCTCCTCCTCCAAACACGCCGAGTTGAGTTGATGGCAAAGACCTCCATTTTGGTCTCATCTGACCACAACACTTTCACCCAGTTCTCCTCTGAATCATTCAGATGTTCATTGGCAAACTTCAGACAGGCCTGTATATGTGCTTTCTTGAGCAGGAGGACCTTGCGGGCGCTGCAGGATTTCAGTCCTTCACGGCGTAGCGTGTTACCAATTGTTTTCTTGGTGACTATGGTCCCAGCTGCCTTGAGATCATTGACAAGATCCTCCCGTGTAGTTCTGGGCTGATTCCTCACCGTTCTCATGATCATTGCAACTCCATGAGGTGAGATCTTGCATGGAGCCCCAGGCCGAGGGAGATTGACAGTTATTTTGTGTTTCTTCCATTTGCAAATAATCCCACCAACTGTTGTCACCTTCTCACCAAGCTGCTTGGCGATGGTCTTGTAGCCAATTCCAGCCTTGTGTATGTCCACAATCTTGTCCCTGACATCCTTGGAGAGCTCTTTGGTCTTGGCCATGGTGGAGAGTTTGGAATCTGATTGATTGATTGCTTCTGTGGACAGGTGTCTTTTATACAGGTAACAAACTGAGATTAGGAGCACTCCCTTTAAGAGTGTGTTCCTAATCTCAGCTCGTTACCTGTATAAAAGACACCTGGGAGCCAGAAATCTTTCTGATTGAGAGGGGGTCAAATACTTATTTCCCTCATTAAAATGCAAATCAATTTATAACATTTTTGACATGCGTTCTTCTGGATTTTTTTGTTGTTATTCTGTCTCTCACTGTTCAAATAAACCTACCATGAAAATTATAGACTGATCATGTCTTTGTCAGTGGGCAAACGTACAAAATCAGCAGGGGATCAATTACTTTTTTCCCTCACTGTATATACTCACTCCTACACACATATATATACTCACTCCTACACACATATATATACTCACTCCTACACACACATATATACTCACTCCTACACACACATATATACTCACTCATACACACACATATATACTCACTCCTACACACACATATACTCTCACTCCTACACACACATATATACTCACTCCTACACACACATATATACTCTCACTCCTACACACACATATATACTCTCACTCCTACACACACATATATACTCACTCATACACACACATATATACTCACTCCTACACACATATATATACTCACTCCTACACACACATATATACTCACTCCTACACACACATATATACTCTCACTCCTACACACACATATATACTCACTCCTACACACACATACAGTTGAAGTTTACATACACCTTACAATCCTAGTAAACATTCCCTGTCTTAGGTCAGTTAGGATCACCACTTTATTTTAAGAATGTGAAATGTCAGAATAATAGTAGAGAGAGTGATTTATTTCAGCTTTTATTTCTTTCATCACATTCCCAGTGGGTCAGAAGTTTACATACACTCAATTAGTATTTGGTAGCATTGCCTTTAAATTGTTGAACTTGGGTCAAACGTTTCAGATAGCCTTCCACAAGCTGCCCACAATAAGTTGGGTGAATTTTGGCCCATTCCTCCTGACAGAGCTGGTGTAATGGAGTCAGGTTTGTAGGCCTCCTTGCTCGCACACGCTTTTTCAGTTCTGCCCACAAATGTTCTATAGGATTGAGGTCAGGGCTTTGTGATGGCCACTCCAATACCTTGACTTTGTTGTCCTTAAGCCATTTTGCCACAACTTTGGAAGTATGCTTGGGGTCATTGTCCATTTGGAAGACCCATTTGCGACCAAGCTTTAAATTCCTGACTGATGTCTTGAGATGTAGCTTCAATATATCCACATAATTTTCCTTCCTCATAATGCCATCTATTTTGTTAAGTGCACCAGTCCCTCCTGCAGCAAAGCACCCCCAGAGCATGATGCTGCCACCCCCGTGCTTCACGGTTGGGATGGTGTTCTTCAGCTTGCAAGATCCCCCTTTTTCCTCCAAACATAACGATGGTCATTATTGCCAAACAGTTCTATTTTTGTTTCATCAGACCAGAGGACATTTATCCATAAAGTACGATCTTTGTCCCCATGTGCAGTTGCAAATCGTAGTCTGGCTTTTTTATGGCAGTTTTGGAGCAGTGGCTTCTTCCTTGCTGAGCGGCCTTTCAGCTTATGTCGATATAGGACTCGTTTTACTGTGGATATAGATACTTTTGTACCTGTTTCCTCCAGCATCTTCACAAGGTCCTTTGCTGTTGTTCTGGGATTGATTTGCACTTTTCGAACCAAAGTACATTCATCTCTAGGAGACAGAACGCGTCTCCTTCCTGAGCGGTATGACGGCTGCGTGGTCCCATGGTGTTTATACTTGCGTACTATTGTTTGTACAGATGAACGTGGTACCGTCAGGCATTTGGAAATTGCTCCCAAGGATGAACCAGACTTGTGGAGGTCTTGGCTGATTTCTTTTGATTTTCCCATGATGTCAAGCAAAGAGCCACTGAGTTTGAAGGTAGGCCTTGAAATATATCCACAGGTACACCTCCAATTGACTCAAATTATGTCAATTAGCCTATCAGAAGCTTCTAAAGCCATGACATCATTTTCTGGAATTTTCCAAGCTGTTTAAAGGCACAGTCAATTTAGTGTATGTAAACTTCTGACCCACTGGAATTGTGATACAGTGAATTATAAGTGAAATAATCTGTCTGTAAACAATTGTTGGAAAAATTACTTGTGTCATGCACAAAGTAGATGTCCTAACCGACTTGCCAAAACTATAGTTTGTTAACAAGACATTTGTGGAGTGGTTGAAAAACAAGTTTTAATGACTCCAACCGAAGTGTATGTAAACTTCCGACTTCAACTGTATATATTCTCACTCCTACACACATATATATACTCTCACAAAGCTGTCATCAAGGCAAAGGGTGGCTACTTTGAAGAATCTCAAATATAAAATATATTTTGATTTGTTTAACACTTCTTTGGTTACTACATGATTCCATATGTGTTATTTCATAGTTTTGATATCTTCACTATTATTCTACGATGTAGAAAATAGTTTTAAAAAATAGAAGAAAACCTGGGATGAGGTATTTGTTTTCAGGAGTGTGTCCGAACCTTTGACTGGAACTGTATATATTCTCACTCCTACACACACGTATTCTCACTCCTACACACACGTATTCTCACTCCTACACACACGTATTCTCACTCCTACACACACGTATTCTCACTCCTACACACGTATTCTCACTCCTACACACGTATTCTCACTCCTACACACACTTATTCTCACTACTACACACACATTTATATTCTCACTCCTACACACACGTATTCTCACTCCTACACACACATTTATATTCTCACTCCTACACACACTTATTCTCACTTCTACACACACATAGTAAAATTGAAGTACACATGGACACACTCCTGAAAACAAATACCTCCTTGATTTCAAAATGACACATGAACACAGCTCCCTCTGTAGAGATGAACATGAACACAGCTCCCTCTGTAGAGATGAACATGAACACAGCTCCCTCTGTAGAGATGAACATGAACACAGCTCCCTCTGTAGAGATGAACATGAACACAGCTCCCTCTGTAGAGATGAACATGAACACAGCTCCCTCTGTAGAGATGAACATGAACACAGCTCCCTCTGTAGAGATGAACATGAACACAGCTCCCTCCGTAGAGATGAACATGAACACAGCTCCCTCTGTAGAGATGAACATGAACACAGCTCCCTCTGTAGAGATGAACATGAACACAGCTCCCTCTGTAGAGATGAACATGAACACAGCTCCCTCTGTAGAGATGAACATGAACACAGCTCCCTCTGTAGAGATGAACATGAACACAGCTCCCTCTGTAGAGATGAACATGAACACAGCTCCCTCTGTAGAGATGAACATGAACACAGCTCCTTCTGTAGAGATGAACATGAACACAGCTCCCTCTGTAGAGATGAACATGAACACAGCTCCCTCTGTAGAGATGAACATGAACACAGCTCCCTCTGTAGAGATGAACATGAACACAGCTCCCTCTGTAGAGATGAACATGAACACAGCTCCCTCTGTAGAGATGAACATGAACACAGCTCCCTCTGTAGAGATGAACATGAACACAGCTCCCTCTGTAGAGATGAACATGAACACAGCTCCCTCTGTAGAGATGAACATGAACACAGCTCCCTCTGTAGAGATGAACATGAACACAGCTCCCTCTGTAGAGATGAACATGAACACAGCTCCCTCTGTAGAGATGAACATGAACACAGCTCCCTCTGTAGAGATGAACATGAACACAGCTCCCTCTGTAGAGATGAACATGAACACAGCTCCCTCTGTAGAGATGAACATGAACACAGCTCCCTCTGTAGAGATGAACATGAACACAGCTCCCTCTGTAGAGATGAACACGAACACAGCTCCCTCTGTAGAGATGAACACGAACACAGCTCCCTCTGTAGAGATGAACACGAACACAGCTCCCTCTGTAGAGATGAACACGAACACAGCTCCCTCTGTAGAGATGAACACGAACACAGCTCCCTCTGTAGAGATGAACACGAACACAGCTCCCTCTGTAGAGATGAACACGAACACAGCTCCCTCTGTAGAGATGAACACGAACACAGCTCCCTCTGTAGAGATGAACACGAACACAGCTCCCTCTGTAGAGATGAACACGAACACAGCTCCTCTGTAGAGATGAACACGAACACAGCTCCCTCTGTAGAGATGAACACGAACACAGCTCCCTCTGTAGAGATGAACACGAACACAGCTCCCTCTGTAGAGATGAACACGAACACAGCTCCCTCTGTAGAGATGAACACGAACACAGCTCCCTCTGTACAGATGAACACGAACACAGCTCCCTCTGTAGAGATGAACACGAACACAGCTCCCTCTGTAGAGATGAACACGAACACAGCTCCCTCTGTAGAGATGAACACGAACACAGCTCCCTCTGTAGAGATGAACATGAACACAGCTCCCTCTGTAGAGATGAACATGAACACAGCTCCCTCTGTAGAGATGAACATGAACACAGCGCCCTCTGTAGAGATGAACATGAACACAGCTCCCTCCGTAGAGATGAATTTGAACACAGCTCCCTCCGTAGAGATGAACATGAACACAGCTCCCTCCGTAGAGATGAACATGAACACAGCTCCCTCTGTAGAGATGAACATGAACACAGCTCCCTCTGTAGAGATGACCATGAACACAGCTCCTTCTGTAGAGATGAACATGAACACAGCTCCCTCTGTAGAGATGAACATGAACACAGCTCCCTCTGTAGAGATGAACGTGAACACAGCTCCCTCTGTAGAGATGAACGTGAACACAGCTCCCTCTGTAGAGATGAACGTGAACACAGCTCCCTCTGTAGAGATGAACGTGAACACAGCTCCCTCTGTAGAGATGAACGTGAACACAGCTCCCTCTGTAGAGATGAACGTGAACACAGCTCCCTCTGTAGAGATGAACGTGAACACAGCTCCCTCTGTAGAGATGAACGTGAACACAGCTCCCTCTGTAGAGATGAACGTGAACACAGCTCCCTCTGTAGAGATGAACGTGAACACAGCTCCCTCTGTAGAGATGAACGTGAACACAGCTCCCTCTGTAGAGATGACCGTGAACACAGCTCCCTCTGTAGAGATGAACGTGAACACAGCTCCCTCTGTAGAGATGAACGTGAACACAGCTCCCTCTGTAGAGATGAACGTGAACACAGCTCCCTCTGTAGAGATGAACGTGAACACAGCTCCCTCTGTAGAGATGAACGTGAACACAGCTCCCTCTGTAGAGATGAACGTGAACACAGCTCCCTCTGTAGAGATGAACATGAACACAGCTCCCTCTGTAGAGATGAACATGAACACAGCTCCCTCTGTAGAGATGAACATGAACACAGCTCCCTCTGTAGAGATGAACATGAACACAGCTCCCTCTGTAGAGATGAACATGAACACAGCTCCCTCTGTAGAGATGAACATGAACACAGCTCCCTCTGTAGAGATGAACATGAACACAGCTCCCTCTGTAGAGATGAACATGAACACAGCTCCTTCTGTAGAGATGAACATGAACACAGCTCCCTCTGTAGAGATGAACATGAACACAGCTCCCTCTGTAGAGATGAACATGAACACAGCTCCCTCTGTAGAGATGAACATGAACACAGCTCCCTCTGTAGAGATGAACATGAACACAGCTCCCTCTGTAGAGATGAACATGAACACAGCTCCCTCTGTAGAGATGAACATGAACACAGCTCCCTCTGTAGAGATGAACATGAACACAGCTCCCTCTGTAGAGATGAACATGAACACAGCTCCCTCTGTAGAGATGAACATGAACACAGCTCCCTCTGTAGAGATGAACATGAACACAGCTCCCTCTGTAGAGATGAACATGAACACAGCTCCCTCTGTAGAGATGAACATGAACACAGCTCCTCTGTAGAGATGAACATGAACACAGCTCCCTCTGTAGAGATGAACATGAACACAGCTCCCTCTGTAGAGATGAACATGAACACAGCTCCCTCTGTAGAGATGAACATGAACACAGCTCCCTCTGTAGAGATGAACATGAACACAGCTCCCTCTGTAGAGATGAACATGAACACAGCTCCCTCTGTAGAGATGAACATGAACACAGCTCCCTCTGTAGAGATGAACATGAACACAGCTCCCTCTGTAGAGATGAACATGAACACAGCTCCCTCTGTAGAGATGAACATGAACACAGCTCCCTCTGTAGAGATGAACATGAACACAGCTCCCTCTGTAGAGATGAACATGAACACAGCTCCCTCTGTAGAGATGAACATGAACACAGCTCCCTCTGTAGAGATGACCATGAACACAGCTCCCTCTGTAGAGATGAACATGAACACAGCTCCCTCTGTAGAGATGAACATGAACACAGCTCCTCTGTAGAGATGAACATGAACACAGCTCCCTCTGTAGAGATGAACATGAACACAGCTCCCTCTGTAGAGATGAACATGAACACAGCTCCCTCTGTAGAGATGAACATGAACACAGCTCCCTCTGTAGAGATGAACATGAACACAGCTCCCTCTGTAGAGATGAACATGAACACAGCTCCCTCTGTAGAGATGAACATGAACACAGCTCCCTCTGTAGAGATGAACATGAACACAGCTCCCTCTGTAGAGATGAACATGAACACAGCTCCCTCTGTAGAGATGAACATGAACACAGCTCCCTCTGTGGAGATGAACATGAACACAGCTCCCTCTGTAGAGATGAACATGAACACAGCTCCCTCTGTAGAGATGAACATGAACACAGCTCCCTCTGTAGAGATGAACATGAACACAGCTCCCTCTGTGTGTGTAGATGTTGGATCTGAAGCTGTTGGTGGATGGTCTGAAGAAGGAAAGAGATTTCTACTTCAGTAAGCTGAGAAACATCGAGTTGATCTGTCAGGAGAATGAAACCAACGTCAGCCCAACACTCTCCAAGATCATGGATATACTGTACGCTACGGAGGTAGGGCACACACTGGATACACACACACACACACACACACACACACACACTGGATAAACACACACACACACTGGATAAACACACATACACACTGGATAAAACACACACACACACTATACAGTGCATTCGGAAAGTATTCAGACCCCTTGACTTTTTCCACATTTTGTTACGTTACAGCCTTATTCTAAAATTGATTAAATAAAACATTTTCCTCATCAATCTACACACAATACCCCATACTGACAAAGTGAAAACAGGTTTTTAGAAATGTTTGCAAATGTATTACAAATTAAAAAACAGAAAATACCTTATTTACATAAGTGTTCAGACCTTTTGCTATGAGACTCGAAATTGAGCTCAGGTGCATCCTGTTTCCATTGATCATCCTTGAGGTGTTTCTACAACTTGATTGGAGTCCACTTGTGGTAAATTCAATTGATTGGACATGATTTGGAAAGGCACACACCTGTCTATATAAGGTCCCACAGTTGACAGTGCATGTCAGAGCAAAAACCAAGCCATGAGGTCGAAAGAATTCTCCGTAGAGCTCCGAGACAGGATTGTGTCGAGGCACAAAAATGTCTTCAGCATTGAAGGTCCCCAAGAACACAGTGGCCTCCATCATTCTTAAATGGAAGAGGTTTGGAACCATCAAGACACTTCCTAGAGTTGGCCGCCCGGCCAAACTGAGCAATCGGGGGAGAAGGGCCTTGGTCTGGGAGGTGACCAAGAACCCAATGGTCACTCTGACAGAGCTCTAGAGTTCCTCTGTGGAGATGGGAGAACCTTCCAGAAGGACTACTATCTCTGCAGCACTCCACAAATCAGGCCTTTATGGTAGAGTGGCCAGACAGAAGCCACTCCTCAGTAAAAGGCACATGACAGCCCGCTTGGAGTTCGCCAAAAGGCACTTAAAGACTCTCAGACCATGAGAAACAAGATTCTCTGGTCTGATGAAACCAAGATTGAACTCTTTGGCCTGAATGCTAAGCGTCACGTCTGGAGGAAACCTGGCACCATCCCTACGGTGAAGCATGGTGGTGGCAGCATCATGCCGTGGGGATGTTTTTCAGCGGCAGGGACTGAGAGACTAGTCAGGATTGAGGGAAAGATGAACGGAGCCAAGTACAGAGAAGTCCTTGATGAAAACCTGCTCCAGAGTGCTCAGGACCTCAGACTGGGGCGAAGGTTCACCTTCCAACAGGACAACGACTCTAAGCAAACAGCCAAAACAACGCAGGAGTGGCTTCGGGACAAGTCTCGATGTCCTTGAGGGGCCCAGCCAGAGCTCGGACATAAACCCGATCGACTATCTTTGGAGAGACCTGAAAATAGCTGTGCAGCTATTTCGGGACAAGTCTCGATGTCCTCGAGGGGCCCCATCCAACCTGACAGAGCTTGAGAGGATCTGCAGAGAAGAATGTGAGAAACTCCCCAAATACAGGTGTGCCAAGCTTGTAGCATCATACCCAAGACGACTCGAGGCTGTAATCGCTGCCAAAGGTGCTTCAAAAATGTACTGAGTAAAGGGGTCTGAAAATGTATGCAAATGAGATATTTCAGTTTGTTTTTTTTACATTCGCAAACATTTCTAAAAACCTGTTTTTGCTTTGGCATTATGGGGTATTGTGCGTAGATTGATGAGGGGGGGAAATAATGTAATCCATTTTAGAATAAGGCTGTAACGTAACAAAATGTGGAAAAAGTCAAGGGGTCTGAATACTTTCCGAATCAAATTTTCTTTTTTTGAGACACACAATATATATTGACACACACTATATACAGTACCAGTCAAAAGTTTGGACACCTACTCATTCCAGGGTTTTCTTTATTTTTACTACTTTCTACATTGTAGAATAATAGTGAAGACATCAAAACTATGAAATAACACATATGGAATCAAGTAGTAACCAAAAAAGTGTTAAACAAAATACAGTGGGGGAAAAAAGTATTTAGTCAGCCACCAATTGTGCAAGTTCTCCCACTTAAAAAGATGGGAGAGGCCTGTAATTTTCATCATAGGTACAAGTCAACTATGACAGACAAAATGAGGAAAAAAAATCCAGAAAATCACATTGTAGGATTTTTAATGAATTTATTTGCAAATTATGGTGGAAAATAAGTATTTATAGTCTTGAAGGAGTTCCCACATATGCTGAGCACTTGTTGCCGGCTTTTCCTTCACTCTGCGGTACAACTCATCCCAAACCATCTCAATTGGGTTGAGGTTGGGTGATTGTGGAGGCCAGGTCATCTGATGCAGCACTCCATCACTCTCCTCCTGGAGGTGTGTTGGGTCATTGTCCTGTTGAAAAACAATTGATAGTCCCACTAAGCCCAAACCAGATGGGTTGGCGTATCGCTGCAGAATGCTGTGGTAGCCATGCTGGTTAAGTGTGCCTTGAATTCTAAATAAATCACAGACAGTGTCACCAGCAAAGCACACCCACACCATAACACCTCCTCCTCCATGCTTCACGGTGGGAACTACACATGCGGAGATCATCCGTTCACCCACACCACGTCTCAAAGACACGGCGGTTGGAACCAAAAATCTCAAATTTGGACTCCAGACCAAAGGACAAATGTCCACAGGCCTAATATCCATTACTTGTGTTTCTTGGCCCAAGCAAGTCTCTTCTTCTCATTGGTGTCCTTTAGTAGTGGTTTCTTTGCTGCAATTCGACCATAAAGGCCTGATTTCTCACAGTCCCCTCTGAACAGTTGATGTTGAGATGTGTCTGTTACTTGAACTCTGTGAAGCATTTATTAGGGCTGCAATTTCTTAGGCTGGTAATTCTAATGAACTTATCCTCTGCAGCAGAGGTAACTCTGGGTCTTCCATTCCTGTGGCGGTCCTCATGAGAACCAGTTTCATCATAGCGCTTGATGGTTTTTGCAACTGCACTTGAAGAAACTTTCGAAGTTCTTGAAATGTTCCGTGTTGACTGACCTTCATGTCTTAAAGTAATGATGGACTGTCATTTCTCTTTGCTTATTTGAGCTGTTCTTGACATAATTTCCCTTCACTGGAACTAAGGGGCCTAGCCCGAACCATTAAAAACAGCCCCAGACCATTATTCCTCCTCCACCAAACTTTACAGTTGGCACTATGCATTGGGACAGGTAGCGTACTCCTGGCATCCGCCAAGCCCAGATTCATCCGTCGGACTGCCAGATGGTGAAGCATGATTCATCACTCGAGAGAACGCGTTTCCACTGCTCCAGTATTCAATGGGGGCTTTACTCACTTACAGTTGACCGGGGCAGCTCTAGCAGGGCAGATATTGCCAAACTGACTTGTTGGAAAGGTGGCATCCTATGACGGTGCCACGTTGAAAGTCACTGAGCTCTTCAGTAAGGCCATTCTACTGCCAATGTTTGTCTATGGAGATTGCATGGCTGTTTTTTATACACCTGTCAGCAACGGGTGTGGCTGAAACAGCCGAATCCACTAATTTGAAGGGGTGTCCACATACTGCTGTATATATAGTGTATGTTGACACAGCGCTATATACAGTCCATTTGGAAAGTATTCAGACCCCTTGACTTTTTCCACATTTTGTTACGTCGCAGCCTTATTCATCTACACACAATACCCCATAATGACAAAGCAAAAACAGGTTTTTAGAAATGTTAGCAAATTTATAAAAACTAAAAAACGGAAATATGACATTTACATAAGTATTCAGTATTTACTCAGTACTTTGTTGAAGCACCTTTGGCAGCGATTACAGCCTCAATTCTTGGACTGTATTTGGGGAGTTTCTCCCATTCTTCTCTGCAGATCCTCTCAAGGTCTGTCAGGTTGGATGGGAATCGTCACTGCACAGCTATTTTCAGGTCTCTCCAGAGATGTTCGATCGGGTTCAAGTCCGAGCTCTGGCAGGGCCACTCAAGGACATTCAGAGACTTGTTCCGAAGCCACTCCTGCTTTGTCTTGACTGTGTGCTTAGGGTCGTTGTCCTGTTGGAAGGTGAACCTTCGCCCCAGTCTGAGGTTCTGAGCGCTCTGGAGCAGGTTTTCATCAAGGATCTCTGTGTACTTTGCTCCGTTCATCTTTCCTTCGATCCTGACTAGTCTCCTAATCCCTGCCGCTTAAATAAATCCCCACAGCATGATGCTGCCACCACCATGCTTCACCGTAGGGGTAGTGCCAGGTTTCCTCCGGACGTGACACTTGGCATTCATGCCAAAGAGTTCAATCTTGGTTTCATCAGACCAGAGAATCTTGTTTCTCATGGTCTGAGAGTCTTTAGGTGCCTTTTGGCAAACTCCAAGCGAGCTGTCACGTGCCTTTTACTGAGGAGTGGCTTCCGTCTGGCCACTCTACCATAAAGGCCTGATTGGTGGAGTGCTGCAGAGATGGTTGTCCTTCTGGAAGGTTCTCCCATATCCACAGAGGAACTCTGGAGCTCTGTCAGAGTGACCATCGGGTTCTTGGTCACCTCCCTGACCAAGGCCCTTCTCCCCCGATTGCTCAGTTTGGCCGGCAGCCTGCTCTAGGAAGAGTCTTGGTGGTTCCAAACTTCTTCCATTTAAGAATGGTGGAGGCCACTGTGTTGTTGGGCTGAGGACCTTCAATGCTGAAGACATTTTTTGGTGCTCTTACCCAGATCTGTGCCTCGACACAATCCTGTCTCGGAGCTCTACGGACAATTCCTTCAACCTCATGGCTTGGTTTTTCCTCCGACATGCACTGTCAACTGTGGAACCTTATATAGACAGGTGTGTGCCTTTCCAAATAATGTCCAATCAATTGAATTTACCACAAGTGGACTCCAATCAAGTTGTAGAAACACCTCAAGGATGATCAATGGAAACAGGATGCACCTGAGCTCAATTTCGAGTGTCATAGCAAAGGGTCTGAATACTTATGTAAATAAGGTATTTCTGTTTCTTATTTTAATAAATGTGCAAACATTTCTAAACACCTGTTTTCGGTTTGTCATTAGGGGGTATTGTGTGTAGATTGTATCTATTTAATCAATTTTAGAATAAGTCTGTAACGTAGCAAAATGTGAAAAAAGTCAAGGGGTCTGAATACTTTCCCAATGCACTGTATATTGACATCCACAGTAGTGTGCAGTGTCCTGTGATTCCACACTCAGGCCTATAGAAGGAGCTGCTGGTCTATCACGACTCCCACTAGAAGCCTTCTAGAGGTAGAATTAATCAAGCTAATGAAATATTAACAAACTGTTTAATAGTCATACTAACCATTGTTTGTTTTGTTTGTTGTTTATTAGTGTTTTAAAGGTGAAGTTCAGTATTTTACAACTAGATGTTATAAGGTTCCTCACCCTCAAAGTGGTCTAAACTGTTTTCCATGGATTATACCTCGCCTGTAGACTCAAGTTATAAAATACTTAAGTTCCCCTTTAAGTGTATGAAGCTAGGTTACCAGCTAGGTGCAGGGACAGTACCAGGCCCTGGGAATGACATCACAATGGGTTAGCCTGGTTTGATAGAACACCGTCCTTCAGCTGAGACGTTCTCTGTGGTCACCAGACATCCCATGGCTAAACTCCCACCCCAAACCATCATGGCCATTTAACCATGGATCACTCTCCCCCTCTCCTCTCCACTCATGTCCTATCCTCTCCCCTGTAACTGTCCCCCTCTCTTCTCCTCTCCCCCTCTCCTCTTCTCTCCACTGTAACTCTCCCACCCTCTCCTCTCCACTCATGTCCTATCCTCTCCCCTGTAACTCTCCCCCTCTCCTCTCCTCTCCCCCTCCCCTCTCCTCTCCCCTGTAACTCTCCCCCTCTCCTCTCCACTCATGTCCTATCCTCTCCCCTGTAACTCTCCCCCTCTCCTCTCCTCTCCCCCTCCCCTCCCCTCTCCTCTCCCCTGTAACTCTCCCCCTCTCCTCTCCCCTGTAACTCTCCCCCTCTCCTCTCCTCTGTAACTCTCCCCCTCCCTCTCCTCTCCCCTGTAACTCTCCCCCTCTCCTCTCCCCTGTAACTCTCCCCTTTCCTCTCCTCTGTAACTCTCCCCCCTCTCCTCTCCTCTCCCCTCCTCCCTCTCCTCTCCCTGTAACTCTCCCCCTCTCCTCTCCCCTGTAACTCTCCCCCTCTCCTCTCCTCTGTAACTCTCCCCCTCTCCTCTCCCCTGTAACTCTCCCCCTCTCCTCTCCCTGTAACTCTCCCCCTCTCCTCTCCTCTCCCCTCCCTCCCCTCTCCTCTCCCCTGTAACTCTCCCCCTCTCCTCTCCCCTGTAACTCTCCCCCTCTCCTCTCCCCTGTAACTCTCCCCTTTCCTCTCCTCTGTAACTCTCCCCCTCTCTCTCCTCTCCCCCTCCCCTCTCCTCTCCCCTGTAACTCTCCCCCTCTCCTCTCCCTGTAACTCTCCCCCTCTCCTCTCCCTGTAACTCTCCCCTCTCCTCTCCTCTCCCCCTCCCCTCTCCTCTCCCCTGTAACTCTCCCCCTCTCCTCTCCCCTGTAACTCTCCCCCTCTCCTCTCCTCTCCCTCCCTCTCCTCTCCCTGTAACTCTCCCCTCTCCTCTCCCCTGTAACTCTCCCCTCTCCTCTCCCCTGTAACTCTCCCCCTCTCCTCTCCTCTCCCCCTCTCCTCTCCCCTGTAACTCTCCCCCTCTCCTCTCCCCTGTAACTCTCCCCTCTCCTCTCCCTGTAACTCTCCCCCTCTCCTCTCCCCTGTAACTCTCCCCCTCTCCTCTCCCCTGTAACTCTCCCCCTCTCCTCTCCTCTCCACTCATGTCCTATCCTCTCCCCTGTAACTGTCCCCCTCTCTTCTCCTCTCCCCCTCTCCTCTTCTCTCCACTGTAACTCTCCCCCTCATGTCCTATCCTCTCCCCTGTAACTCTCCCCGTCTCCTCACCTCTCCCCCTCCCCTCTCCTCTCCCCTGTAACTCTCCCCCTCTCCTCACCCCTGTAACTCTCCCCCTCTCCTCTCCCCTGTAACTCTCCCCCTCTCCTCTCCTCTCCCCCTCCCCTCTCCTCTCCCCTGTAACTCTCCCCCTCTCCTCACCCCTGTAACTCTCCCCCTCTCCTCTCCTCTGTAACTCTCCCCCTCTCCTCTCCCTGTAACTCTCCCCCTCTCCTCTCCCCTGTAACTCTCCCTCTCTCCTCTCCCCTGTAACTCTCCCCCTCTCCTCTCCCTGTAACTCTCCCCCTCTCCTCTCCTCTGTAACTCTCCCCCTCTCCTCTCCTCTGTAACTCTCCCCCCTCTCCTCTCCCCCCTCTCCTCTCCTCTGTAACTCTCCCCCTCTCCTCTCCCCTGTAACTCTCCCCCTCTCCTCTCCTCTGTAACTCTCCCCCTCTCCTCTCCCCTGTAACTCTCCCCCCTCTCCTCTCCCCTGTAACTCTCCCCTCTCCTCTCTCCCCTCTCCCTCTCCCCTGTAACTCTCCCCCTCTCCTCTGTAACTCTCCCCTCTCCTCTCCCTCTCCTCTCCCCCTCTCCTCTCCTCTGTAACTCTCCCCCTCTCCTCTCCCCTGTAACTCTCCCCCTCTCCTCTCCTCTGTAACTCTCCCCCTCTCCTCTCCCCTGTAACTCTCCCCCTCTCCTCTCCCCTGTAACTCTCCCCCTCTCCTCTCCCCTGTAACTCTCCCCTCTCCTCTCCTCTGTAACTCTCCCCCTCTCCTCTCCCCTGTAACTCTCCCCCTCTCCTCTCCTCTGTAACTCTCCCCCTCTCCTCTCCCCTGTAACTCTCCTCCTCTCCTCTCCTCTCCCCTGTAACTCTCCCCCTCTCCTCTCCCCCTCCCCCTCTCCTCTCCTCTGTAACTCTCCCCCTCTCCTCTCCCCTGTAACTCTCCCCCTCTCCTCTCCCCTGTAACTCTCCCCTCTCCTCTCCCTGTAACTCTCCCCTCTCCTCTCCCTGTAACTCTCCTCTCCTCTGTAACTCTCCCCCTCTCCTCTCCTCTGTAACTCTCCCCCTCTCCTCTCCTCTGTAACTCTCCCCCTCTCCTCTCCCCTGTAACTCTCCCCCTCTCCTCTCCTCTGTAACTCTCCCCCTCTCCTCTCCCTCTCCTCTCCCCCTCTCCTCTCCTCTGTAACTCTCCCCCTCTCCTCTCCCCTGTAACTCTCCCCCTCACCTCTCCTCTGTAACTCTCCCCCTCTCCTCTCCCCTGTAACTCTCCCCCTCTCCTCTCCCCTGTAACTCTCCCCCTCTCCTCTCCCCTGTAACTCTTCCCCTCTCCTCTCCTCTGTAACTCTCCCCCTCTCCTCTCCCTGTAACTCTCCCCCCTCTCCTCTCCTCTGTAACTCTCCCCCTCTCCTCTCCCCTGTAACTCTCCTCCTCTCCTCTCCTCTCCCTGTAACTCTCCCCCTCTCCTCTCCCCTCCCCCTCTCCTCTCCTCTGTAACTCTCCCCCTCTCCTCTCCCCTGTAACTCTCCCCCCTCTCCTCTCCCCTGTAACTCTCCCCCTCTCCTCTCCCCTGTAACTCTCCCCCTCTCCTCTCCCCTGTAACTCTCCTCTCCTCTGTAACTCTCCCCCTCTCCTCTCCTCTGTAACTCTCCCCCTCTCCTCTCCTCTGTAACTCTCCCCCTCTCCTCTCCCCTGTAACTCTCCCCCTCTCCTCTCCTCTGTAACTCTCCCCCTCTCCTCTCCCCTGTTACTCTCCTCCTCTCCTCTCCTCTCCCCTGTAACTCTCCCCCTCCCTCTCCTCTCCCCTGTAACTCTCCCCCTCTCCTCTCCCCTGTAACTCTCCCCCTCCCCTCTCCTCTCCCCTGTAACTCTCCCCCTCTCCTCTCCTCTGTAACTCTCCCCCTCTCCTCTCCCCTGTAACTCTCCTCCTCTCCTCTCCTCTCCCCTGTAACTCTCCCCCTCCCCTCTCCTCTCCCCTGTAACTCTCCCCCTCTCCTCTCCTCTATAACTCTTCCCCTTCTCCTCTCCCCCTCCCCTCTCCTCTCCTCTGTAACTCTCCCCCTCTCCTCTCCTCTGTAACTCTCCCCCTCTCCTCTCCCCTGTAACTCTCCCCCTCTCCTCTCCTCTGTAACTCTCCCCCTCTCCTCTCCTCTGTAACTCTCCCCCTCTCCTCTCCCCTGTAACTGTCCCCCTCTCCTCTCCTCTGTAACTCTCCCCCTCTCCTCTCCTCTCCTCTCCCCTGTAACTCTCCCCCTCTCCTCTCCCCTCATGTCCTATCCTCTCCCCTGTAACTCTCCCCCTCTCCTCTCCACTCATGTCCTATCCTCTCCCCTGTAACTGTCCCCCTCTCTTCTCCTCTCCCCCTCCCCTCTCCTCTCCCCTGTAACTCTCCCCCTCTCCTCTCCACTCATGTCCTATCCTCTCCCCTGTAACTCTCCCTCTCTCCTCTCCCCTGTAACTCTCCCCCTCTCCTCTCCTCTGTAACTCTTCCCCTCTCCTCTCCTCTGTAACTCTCCCCCTCTCCTCTCCTCTCCTCTCCCCCTCCCCTCTCCTCTCCCCTGTAACTCTCCCCCTCTCCTCTCCTCTCCCCTGTAACTCTCCCCCTCTCCTCTCCTCTCCCCTGTAACTCTCCCCCTCTCCTCTCCTCTGTAACTCTCCCCCTCTCCTCTCCCCTGTAACTCTCCCCCTCTCCTCTCCCTGTAACTCTCCCCCTCTCCTCTCCCCTGTAACTCTCCCCCTCTCCTCTCCCCCTCTCCTCTCCTCTGTAACTCTCCCCCTCTCCCTCTCTCCCTGTAACTCTCCCCCTCTCCTCTCCTCTGTAACTCTCCCCCCTCTCCTCTCCTCTGTAACTCTCCCCCTCTCCTCTCCTCTCCCCTGTAACTCTCCCCCTCTCCTCTGTAACTCTCCCCCTCTCCTCTCCTCTGTAACTCTCCCCCTCTCCTCTCCTCTCCCCTGTAACTCTCCCCCTCTCCTCTGTAACTCTCCCCCTCTCCTCTCCCCCTCTCCTCTCCCCCTCCCCTCTCCTCTCCCCTGTAACTCTCCCCCCTCTCCTCTGTAACTCTCCCCCTCTCCTCTCCTCTCCTCTGTAACTCTCCCCCTCTCCTCTCCTCTGTAACTCTCCCCCTCTCCTCTCCCCTGTAACTCTCCCCCTCTCCTCTCCTCTGTAACTCTCCCCCTCTCCTCTCCTCTGTAACTCTCCCCCTCTCCTCTCCTCTGTAACTCTCCCCCTCTCCTCTCCCCCTCTCCTCTCCCCTGTAACTCTCCCCCTCTCCTCTGTAACTCTCCCCCTCTCCTCTCCTCTGTAACTCTCCCCCTCTCCTCTCCCCTGTAACTCTCCCCCTCTCCTCTGTAACTCTCCCCCTCTCCTCTCCTCTGTAACTCTCCCCCTCTCCTCTCCCCCTCTCCTCTCCTCTGTAACTCTCCCCCCTCTCCTCTCCCCTGTAACTCTCCCCTCTCCTCTCCCCTGTAACTCTCCCCCTCTCCTCTCCTCTGTAACTCTCCCTCTCTCCTCTCCTCTCCCCCTCTCCTCTCCTCTGTAACTCTCCCCCTCTCCTCTCCCCTGTAACTCTCCCCCTCTCCTCTCCTCTGTAACTCTCCCCCTCTCCTCTCCCCTGTAACTCTCCCCCTCTCCTCTCCTCTGTAACTCTCCCCCTCTCCTCTCCTCTCCCCCTCTCCTCTCCCCTGTAACTCTCCCCCTCTCCTCTCCTCTGTAACTCTCCCTCTCTCCTCTCCTCTCCCCCTCTCCTCTCCTCTGTAACTCTCCCCCTCTCCTCTCCCCTGTAACTCTCCCCATCTCCTCCTCCCCTCTCCTCTCCCCCTCCCGTCTCCTCTCCTCTGTAACTCTCCCCCTCTCCTCTCCTCTGTAACTCTCCCCCCTCTCCTCTCCTCTGTAACTCTCCCCCTCTCCTCTCCTCTGTAACTCTCCCCCTCTCCTCTCCTCTGTAACTCTCCCCCTCCCCTCTCCTCTCCCCCTCTCCTCTCCCCTCCCCTCTCCTCTCCTCTGTAACTCTCCCCCCTCTCCTCTCCCCCTCTCCTCTCCCCCTCCCCTCTCCTCTCCTCTGTAACTCTCCCCCTCTCCTCTCCCCTGTAACTCTCCCCCTCTCCTCTCCCCTGTAACTCTCCCCCTCTCCTCTCCCCCTCTCCTCTCCCCCTCTCCTCTCCTCTGTAACTCTCCCCCTCTCCTCTCCTCTCCCCTGTAACTCTCCCCCTCTCCTCTGTAACTCTCCCCCTCTCCTCTCCCCTCTCCTCTCCCCCTCCCTCTCCTCTCCCTGTAACTCTCCCTCTCTCCTCTCCTCTGTAACTCTCCCTCTCTCCTCTCCCCTGTAACTCTCCCTCTCTCCTCTCCTCTGTAACTCTCCCCCTCTCCTCTCCCCTGTAACTCTCCCTCTCTCCTCTCCCCTGTAACTCTCCCCCTCTCCTCTCCCCTGTAACTCTTCTCCTCTCCTCTCCCTTGTAACTCTTCTCCTCTCCTCTCCCTTGTAACTCTCCCCCTCTACTCTCCCTTGTAACTCTTCTCCTCTCCTCTCCCCTGTACCTCTTCTCCTCTCAATCAATCAATCAATCAAATTTGATTTATAAAGCCCTTTTTACATCAGCAGATGTCACAAAGTGCCATACAGAAACCCAGCCTAAAACCCCAAACAGCAAGCAATGCAGATGTAGAAGCACGGTGGCTAGGAAAAACTCCCTAGAAAGGCTGGAACTTAGAACGAAACCTAGAGAGGAACCAGGCTCTGAGGGGTGGCCAGTCCCCTTCTGGCTGTGCCGGGTGGAGATTATAACAGTACATGGCCATTAAGGCCAGATTTTTCTCCAAGATGTTCAAACGTTCATGGATGACCAGCAGGTCCAAATAATAATCAGTGGTTGTAGAGGTTGCAACAGGTCAGTACCTCAGGAGTAAATATCACTTGGCTTTTCATAGCCGGGCATTTAGAGGTCGAGACAGCAGGTGCGGTAGAGAGAGAGAGTTGAAAACAGCAGGTCTGGGACAAGGTAGCACGTCCGGTGAACAGGTCAGGGTTCCATAGCCGTAGGCAGAACAGTTGAAACTGGAGCAGCAGCACGACCAGGTGGACTCGAGACAGCCAGGAGTCATCAGGCCAGGTAGTCATCAGGCCAGGTAGTCCTGAGGCATGGTCCTAGGGCTCAGGTCCTCTGGGAGGGGAGGGGGAGAGAGAGAATTAGAGGGAGCATACTTAAATTCACACAGGACATTGGATAAGACAGGAGAATAACACCAGATATAACAGACTGACCCTAGCCCCCCGGCACATAGACTATTGCAGCATAGATACTGGAGGCTGAGACAGGGGTGGGTCGGGGGAGACTGTGGCCCCGTCCGACGATACCCCCAGACAGGGCCACCCACTTTGCCAAAGCACAGCCCCCACACCACTAGAGGGATATCAACAGACCACCAACCTACTACCCTGAGACAAGGCTGAGTATAGCCCACCAACCTACTACCCTGAGACAAGGCTGAGTATAGCCCACCAACCTACTACCCTGAGACAAGGCTGAGTATAGCCCACTAACCTACTACCCTGAGACAAGGCTGAGTATAGCCCACGAAGATCTCCTCCACTGCACGAGCCCGAGGGAGTGACAAACCGGACAGGAAGATCACATCTGTGACTCAACCCACTCTACTGATGCACCCCTCCTAGGGACGGCATGGAAAGCACCAGTAAGCCAGTGACTCAGCCCCCGTAATAGGGTCAGAGGCAGAGAATCCCAGTGGAGAGAGGGGAGCCGGCCAGGCAGAGACAGCAAGGGCGGTTCGTCACTCCAGTGCCTTGCTGTTCACCTTTGCACCCCTGGGCCAGACTACACTCAATCATAGGACCTACTGAAGAGATGAGTCTTCAGTAAAGACTTAAAGGTCGAGACCGAGTCTGCCTCTCTCACATGGATACGCAGACCATTCCATAAAAATTGAGCTCTATAGGAGAAAGCCCTGCCTCCAGCTGTTTGCTTAGAAATTCTAGGGACAATAAGGAGGCCTGCGTCTTGTGACCGTAGCGTACGTGTAGGTATGTACGGCAGGACCAAATCGGAGAGATAGGTAGGAGCAAGCCCATGTAATGCTTTGTAGGTCCTCTGTAGCTCAGCTGGTAGAGCACGGCGCTTGTAACGCCAAGGTAGTGGGTTCGATCTCCGGGACCACCCATACACAAAAATGTATGCACGCATGACTGTAAGTCGCTTTGGATAAAAGCGTCTGTTAAATGGCATATTATTATTATATTATAGGTTAGCAGTTAAACCTTGAAATCAGCCCTAGCCTTAACAGGAAGCCAGTGTAGAGAGGCCAGCCCTAGCCTTAACAGGAAGCCAGTGTAGAGGCCAGCCCTAGCCTTAACAGGAAGCCAGTGTAGAGAGGCTAGCACTGGAGTAATATGATCAAATTTTTTGGGTTCTAGTCAAGATTCTAGCAGCCGTGTTTAGCACTAACTGAAGATTATTTAGTGCTTTATCCAGGTAGCCGGAGAGTAGAGCATTGCAGTAGTCTAATCTAGAAGTGACAAAAGCATGGATTAGCTTTTCTGAATCATTTCTGGACAAAATGTTTCTGATTTTTGCAATGCTACGAAGATGGAAAAAATCTGTCCTTGAAATATTCTTGAAATGTTCGTCAAAAGAGAGATCAGGGTCCAGAGTAACGCCGAGGTCCTTCACAGTTTTATTTGAGACGACTGTACAACCATCAAGATTAATTGTCAGATCCAACAGAATATCTCTCCACCTCTCCTCTCCCCTGTAACTCTCCCCCTCTCCACCTCTCCTCTCCCCTGTAACTCTCCCCCTCTCCTCTCCCCTGTAACTCTCCCCCTCTCCCCCTCTCCTCTCCCCTGTAACTCTCCCCCTCTCCCCCTCTCCTCTCCCCTGTAACTCTCCCCCTCTCCCCCTCTCCTCTCCCCTGTAACTCTCCCCCTCTCCCCTCTCCTCTCCCCTGTAACTCTCCCCCTCTCCACCTCTCCTCTCCCCTGTAACTCTTCCCCAGGGCGAGGCTGAGAAAGAGAATACCTTCTCAGACAACTTACCTGATCACTAAAGGTGAATAGAATGAATAACTACACACACACACCATTCACACAACTTTTCACATGCACACACACAGGCGCGCACACACACTTACACACCCCCAGCCAGTCCCTGACCTCTGTCTGACCTCTGTGTGATGTGTGTTTTAGGATGGCTTCATGGTGCCAGAGGACGACAAGGTGGAAGAGGCGCCACAGGGAGACCAGGAAGAATACTAAACATTACTCCTTTCTCTCCATCACTCCACCCCTCCATCACTCCACACCTCCTTTCTCTCCATCACTCCACACCTCCTTTCTCTCCATCACTCCACACCTCCTTTCCCTCCATCACTCCACACCTCCTTTCCCTCCATCACTCCACACCTCCTTTCTCTCCATCACTCCACACCTCCTTTCTCTCCATCACTCCACACCTCCTTTCTCTCCATCACTCCACACCTCCTTTCTCTCCATCACTCCACACCTCCTTTCTCTCCATCACTCCACACCTCCTTTCTCTCCATCACTCCACACCTCCTTTCTCTCCATCACTCCACACCTCCTTTCCCTCCATCACTCCACACCTCCATCACTCCACACCTCCTTTCTCTCCATCACTCCACACCTCCTTTCTCTCCATCACTCCACACCTCCTTTCCCTCCATCACTCCACACCTCCTTTCCCTCCATCACTCCACACCTCCTTTCCCTCCATCACTCCACACCTCCTTTCCCTCCATCACTCCACACCTCCTTTCTCTCCATCACTCCACACCTCCTTTCTCTCCATCACTCCACACCTCCTTTCTCTCCATCACTCCACACCTCCTTTCCCTCCATCACTCCACACCTCCTTTCCCTCCATCACTCCACACCTCCTTTCTCTCCATTACTCCACACCTCCTTTCCCTCCATCACTCCACACCTCCGTCACTCCACACCTCCTTTCTCTCCATTACTCCACACCTCCTTTCCCTCCATCACTCCACACCTCCGTCACTCCACACCTCCTTTCTCTCCATCACTCCACACCTCCTTTCTCTCCATCACTCCACACCTCCTTTCTCTCCATCACTCCACACCTCCTTTCTCTCCATCACTCCACACCTCCTTTCTCTCCATCACTCCACACCTCCTTTCTCTCCATCACTCCACACCTCCTTTCCCTCCATCACTCCACACCTCCGTCACTCCACACCTCCTTTCTCTCCACCACTCCACACCTCCTTTCTCTCCATCACTCCACACCTCCTTTCTCTCCATCACTCCACACCTCCTTTCTCTCCATCACTCCACACCTCCTTTCTCTCCATCACTCCACACCTCCTTTCTCTCCATCACTCCACACCTCCTTTCTCTCCATCACTCCACACCTCCTTTCTCTCCATCACTCCACACCTCCTTTCTCTCCATCACTCCACACCTCCTTTCTCTCCATCACTCCACACCTCCTTTCTCTCCATCACTCCACACCTCCTTTCCCTCCATCCTCCACACCTCCATCACTCCACACCTCCTTTCTCTCCATCACTCCACACCTCCTTTCTCTCCATCACTCCACACCTCCTTTCCCTCCATCACTCCACACCTCCTTTCTCTCCATCACTCCACACCTCCTTTCTCTCCATCACTCCACACCTCCTTTCTCTCCATCACTCCACACCTCCTTTCTCTCCATCACTCCACACCTCCTTTCTCTCCATCACTCCACACCTCCTTTCTCTCCATCACTCCACACCTCCTTTCTCTCCATCACTCCACACCTCCTTTCTCTCCACCACTCCACACCTCCTTTCTCTCCACCACTCCACACCTCCTTTCTCTCCACCACTCCACACCTCCTTTCTCTCCATCACTCCACACCTCCTTTCTCTCCACTCTTCCCTCCCTGGATCACCTCTTCAACATTCTCATCTCCTTCCCCTCATTTTTTACTCTCTCTTTCTTTTTTGTTCTGTTGCACAGCCTCATCCCTCCGTCTTCCTTTTCCTTTGGTGGCCCCTCCTCACTTCCTCCTTCCCTTCTCTTCCCCCATCCTCTCCCAACCACCCCCCAACCCCCAAGACATGTCTGCTCATGACAGTTAATCTGTATGGGCGTTGTTAACAGGACGCTAGGCTAATAGCTAGCTCTGAACAGTTAATCTGTATGGACGTTGTTAGCAGGACACTAGACTAATAGCTAGCTCTGAACAGTTAATCTGTATGGACGTTGTTAACAGGATGCTAGGCTAATAGCTAGCTCTGAACAGTTAATCTGTATGGGCGTTGTTAACAGGACGCTAGGCTAATAGCTAGCTCTGAACAGTTAATCTGTATGGGCGTTGTTAACAGGATGCTAGGCTAATAGCTAGCTCTGAACAGTTAATCTGTATGGGCGTTGTTAACAGGATGCTAGGCTAATAGCTAGCTCTGAACAGTTAATCTGTATGGGCGTTGTTAGCAGGACACTAGACTAATAGCTAGCTCTGAACAGTTAATCTGTATGGGCGTTGTTAGCAGGACACTAGACTAATAGCTAGCTCTGAACAGTTAATCTGTATGGACGTTGTTAGCAGGACACTAGACTAATAGCTAGCTCTGAACAGTTAATCTGTATGGGCGTTGTTAACAGGATGCTAGGCTAATAGCTAGCTCTACCAAATATGGTGATGAGAGCAAGCCCAGTGGCCAGTAGTGGGAGATGAAAAAAATGTCTGTTTGCAAAACTAGAATCTGTAACAAACAGAGTGTACTGCGTTTTGTAGACTTTATCCTTTACTAAAGTTTCAAACAAATTGCATTGTTTAGAAGGAGTTCAAAGGGGAGTTAATGCACACATGCCCTTCAGAGTAGGTGTGCCCTGATGTAAATATGCAAATAAATGCTAGAATGTGCCAATAGGATCTCACTAGCTCATGCTTGGCTCTGCCCACTATGGTTTATTTGCTCCCATTGGAAACGACAGACTCTGGTCTATCTTGGATTAGTTATAAAAATCTTTGGTTAATCTGTATGGGAGGTGTTAGCAGGGTGCTAGGCTAATGGATAGTGTAAATGAGATGTCAGGTTGTTAGCACAAAGCATGGATCTATAGCTCCCTCTGTCTGTAGAGGCAGGTCACACATCAAACTCAATAATCTCTGAACCCAGAACCAATTACATTTACATTTTAGTCATTTAGCAGACGCTCTTATCCAGAGCGACTTACAGTTAGTGAGTGCATACATTTTCATACTGTTGTAATTCTCGCATGCTTCTCTCGGATTGGGGAGAGACTCACTCCACTGACTCACTGGCCCAGTTCAGCATTAAGGCTCAGCATCTACCAGTCTATATCAGTCATCAGTCCATACCACTGCATTAATAATATGACCAAAGCAGCACCACCATGTTGTCACCCTGTCGTCAGGGAAACAGCTTGTTTTAAAGAAGCTATTAACCAGACAGCATTATTTTCTATCTATCTATCTATCTTTCTTTCCTTCTTTCTTTATCGGTTATTTTCGGTTCCTTCAGAACTTTGGATTGGAGAGGGGATAGGGGAGGGTGGAGGAGCTTGCACCAATTGTAGCAAAACAAACAAATCAGAATGATCCAGAGACCTACATGCAGGGTGATTGGCTCAGGCCAGCAGGAAGCAGAGAGACGGGGCTCTCTATTCAGCAGGGAGCAACATTACAGAACATTCAGATAGAGCTGGATTACAGTAGAACAGACAGAACTCTATGTCAGAATCGGGTCAACTCTATTTCTTACATTTCTATCTGCAACGTTCTGCAGGTTTTAACCACTGAATTCGCCCTGGGTTTTTGTATTGTTTTGAATGTGGAGTTAGTTAGCGTTAGCATGGAGTGGCTAACAGGTTAACAAGCTGGTTAATGTGAATCTATTTATTACCCAGAGAAGGCTTTTATTATTAAACTATATGAATGAACAAAAACACACTACTATACCATAGATTAAAATGGGGGAATATTGATTAGTGTTTTTAGCTGCTGTCTTTGATTTTGAGTTTCTTTTGGTTGTTGACATGTTGCACTGCGTTAAAACGCCACAGCCTCTGCCATGGTGCTGGGGAGCGGGGCTTAGTGTTGACTGACAGTTGCCCCTGGTTGTCATAGCAGCCCTGTGATAGACATGCATTGTTTGAAGTTTTATTACGAGGCTGAATAAAGAGATGGGTTCAAAACCAGAAGGAATAGGCTGGTCGACTCTTATTGTAGGAGTGGACACACACAGACACACACAGACACAGACAGACAGACACACACAGACTGTCACATTCGTTCATAGACGGGACGGACCAAGGCGCAGCGTGATATGCATACATGTTTATTTAAACTTAATAAACACTCGACAAAACAATAAACGAAACGAAACGTGAAGTCCAAGGTAGACACAAACAACATACCTTACACGGAACAAGATCCCACAACCCACTAGTGCCAATAGGCTGCCTAAGTATGGTCCCCAATCAGAGACAACGAGCGACAGCTGCCTCTGATTGGGAACCACACCGGCCAACATAGCTCTAGACCTACTAGATCCTATAACATAGAACAAGCACAACAAGGAATATACACACCCTGACTCAACATATAAGCGTCCCCTGAGTCAGGGCGTGAGACAGACAGACACACACACATAGGCCTAGATTCAGGGCTGGATTCAATCTGTAGCGCTGAAGAGCTGCGCTACAGTGCAATAGAAGTTTAAAGGCAATGTCCCGTGAAAGCGGAGACTGCATTCAGGGTATAACACTGCATATGTCAGCTCATATGCTGGAGCCCTCCACATCACCTCTCCAATCAGTCTTGCCAGACAGAGTGCTTGGTGACAGCTTGGTAAGTAAGTTCTGTCTCGCATGACTGCTGGGTTTAAAACCATGATTTAACAGGCAACAGTAACCATGCACCGCGCCCCTCTTGGGCCAATCAGTGTAATTTATAAATGATGGATCTCTATGGCAAGATGTATCATTCACCCAAGTTTCATCAACATCGGGCTAGTGGTGTCTAAGATACCGTGTGGGTTAGCTAGACTCATATCCCTGAGCTTGTGTGCCAAATTTCAGCGCTCTGAGTAAAACAGATCAAGAGATATATGCCTGTTTTAACTCCACCGTTTGGTCGATATTAATATTCTTGCATATGTTGAGTCTTCTTTTATTTTATTAGGATCCCCATTAGCTGTTGCAAAAGCAGCAGCTACTCTTCCTGGGGTCCACACAAAACATGAAACATGACATAATACAGAACATTAATACACAACAACAGCTCAAGGACAGAACTACATCAATTTCGAAAAAATTACAAAAATGCACACGTAGCCTACATATCTATACATACAAACTATCTAGGTCAAATAGGGGAGAGGCGTTGTGCCGTGAGGTGTTGCTTCATCTGTTTTTTGAAACCAGGTTTGCTGTTTATTTGAGCAATATGAGATAATAATGGCTCTATATAATACTGTACGCTTTCTGGAATTTGTTCTGGATTTGGGGACTGTGAAAAGACCTTTGGTGGCATGTCTGGTGGGGTAAGTGTGTGTGTCAGAGCTGTGTTTAAGTTGACTATGCAAACTATTTACGATTTTCAACACATTGTTTCTTAAGTGATGCAGTCAGTCTCTCCTCAACTCTTAGCCAAGAGAGACTGGCATGCATAGTATTTATATCAGCCGTCTGATTACAATGAAGAGCAAGACGTGCCGCTCTGTTCTGGCCCATCTGCAGCTTAACTAGGTATTTCCTTGCAGCTCTGGACCACTTGACTGGACAAGAATCAAGATTAGACAAAACTAGAGCCTGCAGAACTTTTTTGTATTTTTTAGTTAGTATTATTTTATTTTTTTTTCGGGGGGAATGGACCCCCATGTTTTTTAAATATATATATATTCCCCTTTATTACTTTTCAACCCCGCCATCCTTTCCCTACTTGGAGTAAATTAGTGAACAACAATTCCCAGGCCTCTACTTCCGGTCTATAATTACTAATATACTTACTATCTACACTTTATGGACAGAGTTAATTTTACAATAATTCTATTATATATATATATATATATATATTTTATTTTTATTTTTTTTGCTCATGAACTTCTTCTACTCTCAACCTCTCCGATCATTTTCATGATGTCCATCCGGTTTGCTTCTATATGTCATATCTTTCTAACTGTGCTCTTTCCCAAAAGCTCCCAACATACAACCTATATACTTATTATGGACACAGTATGCTTACATTATTAGCTATCATTGTTATTATTTGTTGTTAGTTGTTATTAGTCCCATACTTCAGCTCCATTCAACACCTCCCATCCATCTCTTAACACCATCCATATAGGATTTCTATTTGCCATATATTTTTCAACTGTACTGTGATGTTTTACAAAAGTTTGAACCTTTCTATTCTCATTGCTTCTACAGATTGTGAATTAAAAATAAACATTTTTGCTAAAAGTATTATTATATTATTGATTGATTGACTATGACTTTTCAGATCACCCAGTAATGCTATCTGCAAGGTTAGTTCCAGGTAAATATTGCAATCCTTTAGCCATTCCTGGACCTGTGTCCAAAAACAAGCTACAAATGGACAGAACCAAAACAAATGATCTAATGATTCTGTCTCTTCACAGCAAAATCTGCAAAGCTGGGAAGATTGTATCCCCCATATAAATAACATTCTATTGGTAGCAAGAATTTTATATAATAATTTAAATTGAAAGATTCTAATTTTTGAATCCGGTGTCGTTTTGCGTGTCAGTTCATAAACACTATGCCATGGGATCGGTATGTCAAAGATCTCTTCCCAACTACTTTGCAATCTACATGGGACGGCTGTCAATCCTTTGGTCCTTAAGTGAAACTGATATACTTTTTTATTTATCACAGTTTTCCTTAACCAATTATGTTCTTTAATGCAAGGCCGACAGACAAGTTCCTTACTTTCTCCCCCTTCCACTTTCCTCTTCCACTGCCTGCAGAACTTGCTTTTTAGAGTGTGGGGTCAAAAAAGCAGAGCATCTCTTTACTACTGCCAGACCTCTCCCCATCTTTACAACCATTGAATCTATATGTTTTGACCACGACAGTTTACAATCTAAGGTAATGCCAAGTAATTTAGTCTCCTCAACTTGTTCAACAGCCACACCATTCATTACCAGATTCAGCTGAGGTCTAGAACTTAGGGAATGATTTGTACCAAATACAATGCTCTTAGTTTTAGAGATGTTCAGGACCAGTTTATTACTGGCCACCCATTCCAAAACAGACTGCAACTCCTTGTTAAGGGTTTCAGTGACTTCATTAGCTGTGGTTGCTGATGCGTATATGGTTGAATCATCAGCATACATGGACACACATGCTTTGTTTAATGCCAGTGGCAGGTCATTGGTAAAAATAGAAAAGAGTAGAGGGCCTAGAGAGCTGCCCTGCGGTACACCACACTTTACATACATATGACATTAGAGAAGCTTCCATTAAAGAAAACCCTCTGAGTTCTATTAGATAGATAGCTCCGAGTCCACAATATGGCAGCCAGACTTATTAGCCACTCCTTTTGCCCCATCTCTTTCAACCAGACAGTTTTTCAATTCCTCATCAATCCATGGAGCCTTAACAGTTCTAACAGTCAGTTTCTTAACAGGTGCATGCTTATCAATAATTGGAAGAAGCAATTTAATAAATTCATCAAGTGCAGCATCTGAATGCTCCTTATTAATCACATCATACCAACAAATATTTTTTACATAATCCACATAAGAGTCAAAATCTTTTGTATGATCTCTTATACACTATTTTAGGCCCAGCTTTTGGAACTTTGTCTTTCCTGGATATAGCCACTATATTGTGATCACTGCATCCAATGGGTACGGATACAGCTTTAGAACAAAGTTCTACAGTATTAGTAAAAATGTGATCGATACATGTGGATGATCTTGTTCCTGTAGTATTTGTAAACACCCTGGTAGGTTGATTAATAACCTGAACCAGATTACAGGCACTGGTTACAGTAAGAAGCTTCCTCTTGAGCGGACAGCTTGATGAAAACCAGTCAATATTCAGGTCCCCAAGAATGTAGACCTCTCTGTTTACATCACATACACTATCAAGCATTTCACACATATGATTTAGATACTGACTGTTAGCACTTGGTGGCCTATAGCAACACGCCAAAAGAAAAGGCTTTAGATGTGCCAAGTGAACCAGCAACCACAACACTTCAATTACACTTGACATAAGATCTTCTCTAAGCATTCCAGGGATATGGCTCTGAATATATACAGCAACACCTCCCCCATAAGCATTCCTGTCTCTTCTATAGATGTTATATCCTTGTATTGCTACTGGTGCATCAGGAAACTAGGCATATGTCGTAAGTCACGACTTCACAGAGACATTTGAACATCATTGTTTTAAAATCAATGTGTTTTTTGGCAGAAATGCTTTCTGGAACATGTGAACTTTCATGTGCCTTAATAACAAATTGTATTCCATCTGTAAATACAAATACAATTGTTAAACTACGAGCCTTGTTGGTTTAGCCACAGAAAAAGAAAGCAACCTTTCCACTAGCCATGACTGGCTGAGATAATGAGTGGGCTGTACACAGAAGGCCGAGAGAAGCCTTCTTTGTACTTGAGCCGGTCAGTCTGTGTTGATAATCCTGTCAAACGCGGCTTTAAAAAAAAAATGTATTGTGTAGTGGAGCTGCATAAGTGTTGCTCTCCACTTTCTGGAGGATCGAGTTTTGAACTCAGTGGAATTAGAGTATGATAGCTAAAGAGATGGAGAAAACACCTGTCTCTGGATTACATCTTCAAACTAAGGGCAACCATGGCATCCGTGAGAGGGAGACGCGTCCATCATGCATGATGATGTATACGTGTAAGATAGTCTAGCTAGCTACATTTTAAGATATTACACGTTTCTAATTTTGACAGAAAGTGGTTTCAATTCAAGCTAAAGTGTACTGTTAGCTAGCTAGCTAACGTTAGCTGGCTGGCTCTCTAGCTAACATTACGTGTATGACGTTATAATTCATTGTTGTTTAACTAGCTAATGTTAGCTGGATGGCTCGTTAGCTAACTTTATGTGACGTGTGTGATCTTACACATTGTTTACCTAGCTAGGTTCATTGTTTACCTAGCTAGCTAGCTACATGTCTTAAGCTAAAGTGTACTGTTAGCTAGCTAGCTAACGTTAGCTGGCTGGCTCCCTAGCTAACGTTACGTGTATGACGTTATTATTCGTATCCCAGAACCGTTTGCTTTGCTAGTTAGAGCCTAATGTTAGCTAGCTAACGTCATTGAACCTGGTTGATTAGCTCCCAGCAGATTCATGCAGGGTAGTAACGACATGATTTGGCACTATGTTCATTGTTGGTTAACTAGATAACGTTAGCTGGCTGGCTCGTTAGCTAACGTTACGTGATGTGTGTGATTTTACACATTGTTTACCTAGCTAGCTAAAGTGAACAACACCCGTTGGTTATGGCCGGTGTCCGTAAACGTTGGCAAAAAAGCTTAATGAAATTGTTGCCAGCAGAGCTGGTTAGGCTGTTTTCATGTTATCCAGAGGTAAACAAATCATCCGCCAGAGCGTCAGGTGTTCGCTCTGAACGCTCCGAGAGCGAAGCGAGATGGGTGGGGCTAAAGCTTAAGAGGGTGTGAACGATGCTGAATGGGTGTAGACAAAGAATTTGGCTCTATGCCCAAAAATTACGTACATTTTATCTTGGCGGTTCTGAGTTTGTGAGTTGTCTTGAAAGCACCACAAGCTGCTTGAGACGCTGCTCACAGTCTCATGGCCCTGCTACACTATAGCCATCGGCCATTAGCCGTCAGCCATTGAGGAAATGCTTCCTTTGAAATCAATTGGCGTGTTCAAAATTGGTGCGTTCAAGACAACTGGGAACTGCGTTCAAGACAACTGGGAACTCTGGAAAAAAACGAGCTCCGACTGGGAAAAATATTTTGAATGGTCATCCAACTCAGAATTCCAAGTCGGAAATTCATGGCATCTTTCTAGAGCTCCAACTTTCCGATCCGAAGATCCCTGATGTAATGATTTGGCCTCTGTTTTTCCCCCAGAGTTTCCAGTTTACCACAAGTTTACCTGTTTAATAAAGCCCTTTTGTGGGGAAAAACTCATTCTGATTGGCTGGGCCTGGCTCCCCAGTGGGTGGGCCTGGCTGCCATGTGGGTGGGCCTATGCCCTCCCAGGCCCACCCATGGCTGCGCCCCTGCCCAGTCGTGTGAAATCCATAGATTAGGGCCTAATGAATGTATTTCAATTGACTGATTTCCTTCTATGAACTGTAACTCAGTAAAATCTTTGAAATTGTTGCATGGATACTACCTGGCGCCGACGAGGATGGCGGCCTCGCGACTAGCTCTTAGGAAACTTTGCAGTATTTTTTTATGTATAATTTTTTACATTATTAGCTCAGAAAGTGTTTTGTATCATTACATACAGCCGGGAAAAACTATTGGATATCAGAGTGGCGGTAACTCACCAGCATTACGACCAGGAATATGACTTTCCCGGAGCAGATCCTTTGTTTGCTCTCCCCAGGGCAATTGAACTGATTCCAGCGGCTGACCCAAAACATCGCCGGCGGAGGAGAGGCACTCGGAGCGGCCTGCTGGTTCGACTTAGGAGGCGCGCACACCACCCACCGCTTCCAAGTATTCTACTCGCTAATGTTCAGTCTTTGGTTAACAAGATCGACGAACTCCGGGCAAGGATTTATTTCCAGAGAGACATCAAGGCCTGTAACATACTTTGTTTCACGGAAACATGGCTCTCTGGGTATATTCTGTCGAAATCGGTCCAGCCAGATGGGTTCTCAGTTCATCGCGCAGACAGGAATAAATATCTCTCCGGGAAGCAGAATGGCGGAGGTGTGTGTTTCATGATTAACGACTCATGGTGTAATTTTAGTAACATACAGGAACTCGAGTCCTTCTGTTCACCCGACCTAGAATACCTCACAATAAAATGCAGACCGTATTATCTCCCAAGAGAATTCTCTTCGGTTATAGTCACGGCCGTGTATATCCCCCCTCAAGCCGATACCACGACAGCCCTCAAAGAACTTAACTGGACTTTATGCAAACTGGAAACCACATATCCTGAGGCTGCATTTATTGTAGCCGGGGATTTTAACAAAGCAAATTTGAGGACTAGGCTGCCGAAGTTCTATCAACATATCGACTGTTGTACTCGAGCTGCCAAAATCCTCGACCATTGCTATTGAACTTCCGGGATGGTTATAAGGCCCTCCCACGCCCTCCTTTCGGCAAATCTGACCACGACTCCATTTTGCTCCTCCCTTCCTATAGGCAGAAACTCAAACAGGAAATACCCGTGCTAAGGACTATTCAACGCTGGTCTGACCAATCGGAATCCACGCTTCAAGATTGTTTTGATCACGCGGACTGGGATATGTTCCGGGTAGCTTCCGAAAATAATTTAGACCAATACACTGAAACGGTGACTGAGTTTATCAGGAAGTGTATAGGTGATGTTGTGCCCACTGTGACTATTAAAACCTACCCTAACCAGAAACCGTGGATAGATGGCAGGATTTGCGCCAATCTGAACGAGCGAACCACCGCATTCAACCATGCAAGGTGACTGGGAATATGGCAGAATACAAACAGTGTAGCTATTCACTCCGCAAGGCAATTAAACTAGCAAAACATCAGTATAGAGACAAAGTGGAGTCGCAATTCAACGGCTCAGACACGAGCCGTATGTGGCAGGGTCTACAGACAATCACGGACTACAAAAGGAAAACCAGCCACGTCGCCGACAGCGACGTCTCGCTTCCAGACAAGCTAAACACCTTCTTCGCCCGCTTTGAGGATAACACAGTGTCACTGACGAGGCCCACTACCAAGGACTGTGGCCTCTCCTTCTACGTAGCCGACATGAATAAGACATTTATCCATTTATTAGATCCACAGACGATGCAATCGCCATCACACTGCACACTGCCGTATCCCATCTGGACAAGAAGAATACCTATGTAAGAATGCTGTTCATTGACTATAGCTCAGAATTCAACACCATAGTACCCTCCAAGCTCATCATTAAGCTCGAGGCCCTGGGTCTGAACCCCGCCCTGTGCAACTGGGTCCTGGACTTCCTGACGGGCTGCCCCCAGGTGGTGAAGGTAGGAAATAACATCTCCACTTCGCTGATCCTCAACACTGGGGCCCCACAAGGGTGCGTGCTCAGCCTCCTCCTGTACTCCCTGTTCAACCATGACTGCGTGGCCAAGCACGCCTCCAACTCAATCATCAAGTTTGCAGACGACACAACAGTAGTAGGCTTGATTACCAATAATGACGAGACCGCCTACAGGGAGGAGGTGAGGGCTCTGGGAGTGTGGTGCCAGGACAATAACCTCTCACTCAATGTCGACAAAACAAAGGAGATGATCGTGGACTTCAGGAAACAGCAGAGGGTGCACCCCCCTATCCATCGACGGGACCACAGTGGAGAAGGTGGCAAGCTTCAAGTTCCTTGGCGTACACATCACTGACAAACTGAAATGGGCCACCCATGCAGACAGTGTGGTGAAGAAGGCGCAACAGAGCCTCTTCAACCTCAGGAAGCTGAATAAATTTGGCTTGGCACCTAAAACCCTCAGAAACCTTTACAGATGCACAATTGAGTGCATCCTGTCGGGCTGTATCACCACCTGATACGAAAACTGCACCGCCCGCAACCGCAAGGCTCTCCAGAGGGTGGTGCGGTCTGCCGAACGCATTACCGGGGGCAAACTACCCGCCCTCCATGACACGTACAGCACCCGATGTCACAGGAAGGCCAAAAATATCATCAAGGACATCAACCACCCGAGCAACTGCCTGTTCACCCCGCTATCATCCAGAAGGCGAGGTTAGTACAGGTGCATCAAAGCTGGGACAGAGAGACTGAAAAACAGCTTCTATCTCAAGGCCATCAGACTGTTAAATAGCCATCACTAGCACATTAGAGGCTGCTGCTGCCTATTGAAATCACTGGCCACTTTAAGAAATGGAACACTAGTCACTTTAATAATGTTTACAGTCACTTTATTAATGTTTGCAGTTGAAGTCGGAAGTTTACATACACTTAGGTTGGAGTCATTAAAACTTGTTTTTCAACCACTCCACACATTTCTTGTTAACAAACTTTAGTTTTGGCAAGTTGGTTAGGACATCTACTTTGTGCATGACACAAGTCGTTTTTCCAACAATTGTTTACAGACAGATTATTTCACTTATAATTAATTGTATCACAATTCCAGTGGGTCAGAGGTTTACATACAGTAAATTGACTGCGCCTTTAAACAGTTTGGAAACTTCCAGAAAATGATGTCATGGCTTTAGAAGCTTCTGATAGGCTAATTTACATCATTTGAGTCAATTGGAGGTGTACCTGTGGATGTATTTCAAGGCCTACCTTCAAACTCAGTGCCTTTTTGCTTGACATCATAGGAAAATCAAAATTAATCAGCCAAGACCTCAGAAAAAAAATTGTTGACCTCCACAAGTCTGGTTCATCCTTGGGAGCAATTTCCAAACGGCTGAAGGTACCACGTTCATCTGTACAAACAATAATACGCAAGTATAAACACCATTGGACCACGCAGCTGTCATACCGCTCAGGAAGGAGACGCGTTCTGTCTCCTAGAGATGAACGTACTTTGGTGCGAAAAGTGCAAATAAATCCCAGAACAACAGCAAAGGACCTTGTGAAGATGCTGGAGGAAACAGGTACAAGAGTATCTATGTCCACAGTAAAGCGAGTCCTATATCGACATAACCTGAAAGGCCGCTCAGCAAGGAAGAAGCCACTGCTCCAAAACCGCCATAAAAAAGCCAGACTACGGTTTGCAACTGCACATGGGGACAAAGATCGTACTTTTTGGAGAAATTTCCTCTTTTCTGATTAAACAAAAATAGAACTGTTTGGCCATAATGACCATCGTTATGTTTGGAGGAAAAAGGGGGGCACTTGCAAGCCGAAGAACACCATCCCAACCGTGAAGCACGGGGGTGGCAGCATCATGCTGTGGGGGTGCTTTGCTGCAGCAGGGACTGGTGCACTTCACAAAATAGATGGCATCATGAGGAAGGAAAATTATATGGATATATTGAAGTAACATCTCAAGACATCAGTCAGGAAGTTAAAGCTTGGTCGCAAATGGGTCTTCCAAATGGACAATGACCCCAAGCATACTTCCAAAGTTGTGGCAAAATGGCTTAAGGACAACCAAGTCAAGGAATTGGAGTGGCCATCACAAAGCCCTGACCTCAATCCTATAGAACATTTGTGGGCAGAACTGAAAAAGCGTGTGTGAGCAAGGAGGCCTTCAAACCTGACTCAGTTACACCAGCTCTGTCATGAGGAATGGGCCAAAATTCACCCAACTTATTGTGGGAAGCTTGTGGAAGGCTACCCGAAACGTTTGACCCAAGTGATGAAAGAAATAAAAGATGAAATAAATCATTCGCTCTACTATTATTCTGACATTTCACATTCTTAAAATAAAGTGGTGATCCTAACTGACCTAAGACAGGGAATTCTTACTAGGATTAAATGTCAGGAATTGTGAAAAACTGAGTTTAAATGTTTTTGGCTAAGGTGTATGTAAACTTCCGACTTCAACTATACATATATTGCACTACTCATCTCATATGTATATACTGCATTCTATTCTATAATATTCTACTGTATCTTAGTCCTTGCCGCTCTGTCATTGCTTGTCCATATATGTATATATTCTTAAATCCCATACCTTACTTAGATTTGTGTGTATTAGGTATATGTTGTGAAATTGTTAGATATTACTTGTTAGATATTACTACACTGTTGGAGCTAGAAGCACAAGCATTTCGCTACACCCGCAATAACATCTGCTAAACACGTGTATGTGACAAATAAAATTTGATTTGATTTGATGTTGCGTTTATATTTTTGTTCATTATATACAAATGATCAATCAATCAATCAATCAATATATCACTACCAGTTCACCGTTAATTCCCGTCTTTGATAATCTACAATGTTGATTCATGGTAATTTATGTGAATGCATTCAAACTGCTACACTTGATCAACAAGTTTTGTTTTATTTCATAAAATGTAAGATTTTTGTCAGTGCTATCTAGAACCTAAAAGGCTCTTCCGCTGTCCCCACAGGAGAATCCTTTCAAGAACCCTTTTTGGATCCAGGTAGAACCCTTTTGTGTTCCATTCCACAGAGGGTTGTACATGGAACCCAAAATAGTTTTTACTGGAACCAAAAAGGGTTCTCCTATGGTGACAGCCAAAGAACCCCTTTTTATAAGAGTGTACTCAATACGTTCAACCTGTTCAGTGTGCACCATGTATTTATGTATTCCAACATCTGCCTGGTATTAAAGATAACAAGCAGCACCAGCACCTTCAAAGATTTTCTTCAACCTCTGCTCAAACTTAAATAGTGGTGTTCCAAGAACCTCCACCAGGGGGTGAATGTAGCATCTTCAAACGGTCCACCACCTTCTCCCAAACGGTCCACCACCTTCTCCCAAACGGTCCACCACCTTCTCCCAAACGGTCCACCACCTTCTCCCAAACGGTCCACCACCTTCTCCCAAACGGTCCACCACCTTCTCCCAAACGGTCCACCACCTTCTCCCAAACGGTCCACCACCTTCTCCCAAACGGTCCACCACCTTCTCCCAAACGGTCCACCACCTTCTCCCAAACGGTCCACCACCTTCTCCCAAACTGCTTTCTCATACAAAGCAATAAAGACATGGAATGGCTTCACCTCAACATGGATCAAATCAAATGTTATTTGTCACATGAGCCGAATAAAACCTTACCGTGAAATGCTTACTTACGAAACCTTAACCAACAATGCAGAGTTTTTAGAAAAGTAAGAAAAATTTGCTAAACTGAAGGAAAAATAGTAACACAATAACGAGGCTATTTATATCAAGTCGAATCAGACACTGATTTTGATCTAATAGGTAACATTGACCTTTTTATTGCAACAGAATACACACTAAAAAACAAACATTACATTTCAATAGGTGCAATAACATAGCTCTGTACACTATGTTGATGAGATTATGTGTTTCTATATTTTACAATGGAAATGGCTTCAGGAATTATGTCCTGTAAAAAAAAAATATGTATTTGTGTTTTAATATGTACAATATTTTGTTAGTATATATGTATTCATGTTTATATGTTCACCTGTTTATGAGACTTAGCCTATGTTGTTGAAGGCTACATTGTCCCTTTCCAAATAAACGTAATAAACAGTCTAAAAGCTGTAGCTTCTTAAAGTATTCTCTTTCTTCACCTTTTTTTTCTTCACCTCACAAGAGTCAACAAACTCTTTTTTTTGTGCTCTTTACCCCTGTCCAGTGTGCATTTACAGGCAATGTTAACGCTCTAACCCAGAGACTCTTTCTAGAGTCTCGCTCCAGAGACTGGGGTCTGACCCCCCGCTGCCGGCCAAGGCCACCAGGGGGCACCAGTACATCCACCCAGCTCCCTGCACCAGGGAGATTGGGGAGAGGGCAAGAGAGATCTGGGGCCGAATCGGGGAGGGAGGGCCGACCCTTGGAGAGGGGGCGCGGCCGAGGGCACCAAGGGGTGCCACTACATCCAGCCAGCTTCCTGCTCCAGGGAATGTGGGGAGAGGGCCAGAGAGTGCTGCGGGCGAAGCAGTAAGGGGGGCCCGACCCGGGGCCAGCAGGTGGCACCACTAGATCCACCCAGCTCCCTGCAGGAGGGGGGAGGGCCCAGAGAGGGCTGGTCTCGACCCAAGGAGGGTTGTGTGGAGCCAAGGCCACCAGGTGGCGCCACTACATCCAGCCAGCTCCCTGCCCCAGGCTCCAGCTCCCTTCCCCAGGCTCCAGCTCCCTGCCCCAGGCTCCAACTCCCTGCCCCAGGCTCCAGCTCCCTTCCCCAGGCTCCAGCTCCCTGCCCCAGGCTCCAGCTCCCTGCCCCAGGCTCCAGCTCCCTGCCCCAGGCTCCAACTCCCTGCCCCAGGCTCCAGCTCCCTGCCCCAGGCTCCAGCTCCCTTCCCCAGGCTCCAGCTCCCTGCCCCAGGCTCCAACTCCCTGCCCCAGGCTCCAGCTCCCTGCCCCAGGCTCCAGCTCCCTTCCCCAGGCTCCAGCTCCCTGCCCCAGGCTCCAGCTCCCTGCCCCAGGCTCCAGCTCCCTTCCCCAGGCTCCAGCTCCCTGCCCCAGGCTCCAGCTCCCTTCCCCAGGCTCCAGCTCCCTGCCCCAGGCTCCAGCTCCCTTCCCCAGGCTCCAGCTCCCTTCCCCAGGCTCCAGCTCCCTGCCCCAGGTTCCAACTCCCTGCCCCAGGCTCCAGCTCCCTTCCCCAGGCTCCAGCTCCCTGCCCCAGGTTCCAACTCCCTGCCCCAGGCTCCAGCTCCCTGCCCCAGGCTCCAGCTCCCTTCCCCAGGCTCCAGCTCCCTGCCCCAGGCTCCAGCTCCCTTCCCCAGGCTCCAGCTCCCCGCCCCAGGCTCCAGCTCCCTGCCCCAGGCTCCAGCTCCCCGCCCCGCTCCCTGCCCCAGGCTCCACAGTTTATAATCCAGGGTTACACTGTAAGCAATGTACTCTCCTCAACTTGCTCAATTTCCTGATTATTCATTACAAGATTTTGTTGAGGTTTAGGGTTTAGTAAATGATTTGTCCCAAAAACAATGCTTTTAGTTTTTGAAATATTTAGGACTAACTTATTCCTTGCCACCAACTCTGAAACTAACTGCAGCTCTTTGTTAAGTATTGCACTCATTTCAGTCGCTGTAGTAGCTGACGTGTATAGTTTTGAGTCATCCGTATACAAAGACACACTGGCTTTACTCAAAGCCAGTGGCATGTCATAATGACACAAGGGTTTTTCTTTATTTTTACTATTTTCTACATTGTAGAATAATAGTGAAGACATCAAAACTATGAAATAACACATATGGAATCATGTAGTAACCAAAAAGTGTTAATAAATCACAATACATTTTATATTTTATATTCTTCAAAGTAGCCACCCTTTGCCATGATGACAGCTTTGCACAATCATGGCATTCTCTCAACCAGCTTCATGAGGAAGGTTTTTCCAACAGACTTGAAGGAGTTCCCACATATGCTGAGCTCTTGTTGGCTGCTTTTCATTCACTCTGAGGTCCAACTCATCCCAAACCATCTCAATTGGTTAGTGGTCAGGTGATTGTGGAGGCCAGGTCATCTGATGCAGCACTCCATCACTCTCCATCTTGGTCAAATAGCCCTTACACAGCCTGGAGGCCAGGTCATCTGATGCAGCACTCCATCACTCTCCATCTTGGTCAAATAGCCCTTCCACAGCCTGGAGGTGTGTTGGGTCATGGGCCTTGTCCTGTTAGAAGGTAACAGATTATTTTATTATTAAAATTTGACTTTCATTGTGTTCCATGGTCTTTATCGCCCCCTGGTGGAGCTTTCTGGTACTTTAAAAGACTGCACAACCGGAAGTAGAGTAGAGTAGTCATTCTGCACGCAGACAAGCAGCTAGAAACAACGCTACAGTTCTTTCTGTGCAGATATTTCTTGTCTCGCTTCAGTCTCTGAAAATATTTGTTTGTAAGTTCAATTCAAGCATATTGCTAGTGATGATAGTATTGTTATTGATAGAATTGCTTATTTATTTATGTTAGTTGGTTACGTTTACTCACGCAAATGACCTTGCCTTTCATGTATGCCGTCAGCTGTATTAATTTGCTTGTGCGTCATGTAAGCGAATTGTAAAACATACTATAGTTTTGTTACTGTTTCTAGTGTAATATGCTTTGTTATTGTACAGAGGTGTTTGTACATTATTAGAGTAATGAAAGGAGTTGGCTAGCTGCTACTCATGGTCATTATCTATCTGGTTTGGCGTCATGTCAGATACATGGGACCTTGGCACATGCTTTGTATTTATGCAACTTCAACTTGAAATGTGTAATGTACAGCTGCAGTATGTCAATGTGAATTGAATACTAAAGTATATTATTTTCTGTATTTTGCAGTTTCACTATATAAACGTTTTCAATATATTAGTTCAAGAAAAGTCACGCCTTGGAAGTTTTATTGAAGACTCAGTTGTTAGCTATCTGTCTAGTTTTGCATGGTAACGCAATTTCAGGGCAGAATAGTCCTGTTGAAAAACAAATGATAGTCCCACTAAGCCCAAACCAGATGGGATGGCGTATCGCTGCAGAATGCTGTGGTAGCCATGCTGGTTAAGGGTGCCTTGAAATCTAAATAAAATCACAGACAGTGTCACCAGCAAAGCACCCCCACACCATAACACCTCCTCCTCCATGCTTCACGGTGGGAACCACTCATGCGGAGATCATCCGTTCAGCTACTCTGCGTCTCACAAAGACACGGTGGTTGGAACGAAAAATCTCAAATTTGGACTCAACAGACCAAAGGACAGATTTCCACCAGTCGAATTCTTGGCCCAAGCAAGTCTTTTCTTCTTATTAGTGTCATTTAGTAGTGGTTTCTTTGCAGCAATTCGACCATGAAGGCCTGATTCACGCAGTCTCTGAACAGTTGAGGTTGAGATGTGTCTGTTACTTGAACTCTGAAGCAGTTCTTGAAATGTTCCGTATTGACCGACTGTTGTTTCTCTTTGCTTATTTGAGCTGTTCTTGCCATAATATAGACTTGGTATTTTACCAAATAGGGAAATCTATTTTGGTTACTACTTGATTCCATATGTGTTATTTCATAGTTTTGATGTCTTCACTATTATTCTACAATGTAAAAAATAATAAAAATAAAGAAAAACCCTTGAATGAGTAGGTGTGTCCAAACATTTGACTGGTACTATATACACTGCTCAAAAAAATAAAGGGAACACTTAAACAACACAATGTAACTCCAAGTCAATCACACTTCTGTGAAATCAAACTGTCCACTTAGGAAGCAACACTGATTGACAATACATTTCACATGCTGTTGTGCAAATGGAATAGACAACAGGTGGAAATTATAGGCAATTAGCAAGACACCCCCCAATAAAGGACTGGTTTTGCAGGTGGTGACCACAGACCACTTCTCAGTTCCTATGCTTCCTGGCTGATGTTTTGGTCACTTTTGAATGCTGGCGGTGCTTTCACCCTAGTGGTAGCATGAGACGGAGTCTACAAGTGGCTCAGGTAGTGCAGCTCATCCAGGATGGCACATCAATGCGAGCTGTGGCAAGAAGGTTTGCTGTGTCTGTCAGCGTAGTGTCCAGAGCATGGAGGCGCTACCAGGAGACAGGCCAGTACATCAGGAGATGTGGAGGAGGCCGTAGGAGGGCAACAACCCAGCAGCAGGACTGCTACCTCCGCCTTTGTGCAAGGAGGAGCAGGAGGAGCACTGCCAGAGCCCTGCAAAATGACCTCCAGCAGGCCACAAATGTGCATGTGTCTGCTCAAACGGTCAGAAACAGACTCCATGAGGGTGGTATGAGGGCCGGACGTCCACAGGTGGGGGTTGTGCTTACAGCCCAACACCGTGCAGGACGTTTGGCATTTGTCAGAGAACACTGGCACCCAGTGCTCTTCACAGATGAAAGCAGGTTCACACTGAGCACATGTGACAGACGTGACAGAGTCTGGAGACGCCGTGGAGAACGTTCTGCTGCCTGCAACATCCTCCAGCATGACCGGTTTGGCGGTGGGTCAGTCATGGTGTGGGGTGGCATTTCTTTGGGGGGCCGCACAGCCCTCCATGTGCTCGCCAGAGGTAGCCTGACTGCCATTAGGTACCGAGATTAGATCCTCAGACCCCTTGTGAGACCATATGCTGGTGCGGTTGGCCCTGGGTTCCTCCTAATGCAAGACAATGCTAGACCTCATGTGGCTGGAGTGTGTCAGCAGTTCCTGCAAGAGGAAGGCATTGATGCTATGGACCGCCCGTTCCCCAGACCTGAATCCGATTGAGCACATCTGGGACATCATGTCTCGCTCCATCCACCAACGCCACGTTGCACCACAGACTGTCCAGGAGTTGGCGGATGCTTTAGTCCAGGTCTGGGAGGAGATCCCTCAGGAGACCATCCGCCACCTCATCAGGAGCATGCCCAGGCATTGTAGGGAGGTCATACAGGCACGTGGAGGCCACACACACTACTGAGCCTCATTTTGACTTGTTTTAAGGACATTACATCAAAGTTGGATCAGCCTGTAGTGTGGTTTTCCACTTTAATTTTGAGGGTGACTCCAAATCCAGACCTCTATGGGTTGATACATTCGATTTCCATTGATCATTTTTGTGTGATTTTGTTGTCAGCACATTCAACTATGTAAAGAAAATAGTATTTAATAAGATTATTTCATTCATTCAGATCTAGGATGTGTTATTTTAGTGTTCCCTTTATTTTTTTGAGCAGTGTATATATATATATATATATATATATATATATATATATATATATATATATATGAGTGTATTCTCCTGTAGGCCTATTGTAAATGTGTATTATTGTAGCGTCATCTTTATTGCAAATATCAATAAAAATACAACTTTAAGCTACATATTCACTTGACAGTGGTAATGAAGTGTCCATTGATCAGCACAGCAATTGATAAAACAGGACCATGTTTGCAAAACAAGTGTTTCTGAGCTTAAGTCAATATTACACAGGTAAGCTAACGGTTAACAGAAATCAGGAATGCAGACAGGCTCTATAGACCTCTAGAACGGTCAGCGTAGAGACAGTTCGAAATTTACAGGGGTGGGTACTAGGAGTCTCAGTCTCTTTAACTGAACTGTGCTTCTGTCTGTCAAAGACAATAGTTCTGCCCCATCTATCTTTTGAAGACAATGGTTCTGCCCCATCTATCTGTTGAAGACAATGATTCTGTACTATCATTGTCTTCAACAGATAGATAGTACAGAACCATTGTCTTCAACAGATAGGTAGTACAGAACCATTGTCTTCAACAGCTAGATGGGGCAGAACCATTGTCTTCAACAGATAGATGGGGCAGAACCATTGTCTTCAACAGATAGATGGTACAGAACCATTGTCTTCAACAGATAGATAGTACAGAACCATTGTCTTCAACAGCTAGATGGGGCAGAACCATTGTCTTCAACAGATAGATGGGGCAGAACCATTGTCTTCAACAGATAGATGGGGCAGAACCATTGTCTTCAACAGATAGATAGTACAGAACCATTGTCTTCAACAGATAGATGGTACAGAACCATTGTCTTCAACAGATAGATAGTACAGAACCATTGTCTTCAACAGATAGATAGTACAGAACCATTGTCTTCAACAGATAGATAGTACAGAACCATTGTCTTCAACAGATAGATAGTACAGAACCATTGTCTTCAACAGATAGATAGTACAGAACCATTGTCTTCAACAGATAGATAGCACAGAACCATTGTCTTCAACAGATAGATAGTACAGAACCATTGTCTTCAACAGATAGATAGTACAGAACCATTGTCTTCAACAGATAGATAGTACAGAACCATTGTCTTCAACAGCTAGATGGGGCAGAACCATTGTCTTCATCAGATAGATAGTACAGAACCATTGTCTTCAACAGCTAGATGGGGCAGAACCATTGTCTTCAACAGATAGATGGGGCAGAACCATTGTCTTCAACAGATAGATGGGGCAGAACCATTGTCTTCAACAGATAGATAGTACAGAACCATTGTCTTCAACAGCTAGATGGGGCAGAACCATTGTCTTCAACAGATAGATAGTACAGAACCATTGTCTTCAACAGCTAGATGGGGCAGAACCATTGTCTTCAACAGATAGATAGTACAGAACCATTGTCTTCAACAGATGTTTAACCATCCACGCAGACGGACGACATCTGATGTAAAACCATAGAATACGTTGGCAGACAGCTCTTAGACATGTTCTGTATAGTTACTGAATACATGTTGGCAGACAGCTCTGAGACATGTTCTGTATAGTTACTGAATACATGTTGGCAGACAGCTCTGAGACATGTTCTGTATAGAGTACACGGTGGTGGAAATTAAGATAGCTGACATTTTTCAGACCAGACTAGTAGAAAATGTTTGTCTTCTCAAATATACCATGGCACAGATTTTGGACCCAAGCCAGTAGGAATTGTGGTCTAGAAGCCCGGCTGGCCAAAATCCTTAAATTCCATACCTGAGTGTTCATATTTGGTGATATTTCATATTTGTATTTAATGTTTGTGTCAAAATGAACAAGGCTTTCTAGTCAATCACCACACACTAAACTGACAGGCGTTTGGAGAGGCATTTTATTAGAAAACACTCCTGTACAGAATGAGGCTGGGGGAGACAGACAGTGCTAATGCAAGAAGAGGTATGGCATCTCACTGCTACTATCTCTGGTCCTCTTCAGTCACCTGTGAGGAGAGAGAAGAGGTCAAGTGAGTCACATCATGAGTGCCAAATGGCACCCTATTCCCTATATTTGACCCTATGGGCCTTGGTCAATAGTAGTGCACTAAATAGGGTGCCATTTGGGACGAAGCCACAGACTGACAGGACGGTTAGAACACTATTACAGGTAAACTGATACCAATATCTGTGCCCAGAACCTTCCATGCCTGACTAGGAGGGTTACTCACCCCTTTCTTCAGACCGTATTTAGCTCTCCCTTACCCCATCGCTCACCTCAATCTCTCCCCCCCACACACCACCCACCCACCCACCCAACTCCTCCTTCTCACCGCACCCCCTCACCTCCATCTCTCCTCCTTTCTGGACAAAGCAGTTCTACTCCAGTTTCTTGGGGTTGTTGACAGCTACGTAGTGATATAGAACCACCAGCAGGAACAGAGACACACCCAACATGTTGGCGAAGATGGCTAGCTGCACGTCAGTCACCATTCTGGAGGGGGACACACATAACATCACCATTCTGGAGGGGGACACATAATATCACCATTCTGGAGGGGGACACACATAACATTATAATGTTGGATCAGATAGGATGACACACCACGGTCACTATAAGTTACAGTGGGAGTGGGACCTCACATGGGTGTGTATTCATTACTGAAACAGTTTACTGTTTAAGAACCAAACGGAAGCAAAATAAACGGGGAGAGTCTACCTATAAGAAACGGGGAGAGTCTACCTATAAGAAACGGGGAGAGTCTACCTATAAGAAACGGGGAGAGTCTACCTATAAGAAACGGGGAGAGTCTACCTATAAGAAACGGGGAGAGTCTACCTATAAGAAACGGGGAGAGTCTACCTATAAGAAACGGGGAGAGTCTACCTATAAGAAACGGGGAGAGTCTACCTATAAGAAACGGGGAGAGTCTACCTATAAGAAACGGGAGAGTCTACCTATAAGAAACGGGAGAGTCTACCTATAAGAAACGGGGGAGAGTCTACCTATAAGAAACGGGGAGAGTCTACCTATAAGAAACGGGAGAGTCTACCTATAAGAAACGGGGAGAGTCTACCTATAAGAAACGGGGAGAGTCTACCTATAAGAAACGGGGAGAGTCTACCTATAAGAAACGGGGAGAGTCTACCTATAAGAAACGGGGAGAGTCTACCTATAAGAAACGGGGAGAGTCTACCTATAAGAAACGGGGAGAGTCTACCTGAATTTGTACAATAGAAACTCTCGTTTGGGTTTTCCGTTTCGCAACAGAAACAGTTTACTCGAAACTTTTTACAACAGAATCGGCGTAATGATTACACCCCTGGTCATCCATGAGAGGCAAGGAACGGACTGAACTAGCCATCTACTTACCTACCTGCCATTCCTTCATTGCCATTGGACAACAACTAGCTAGCTAGCTAACTAACGACCTAACGTTAGCTGCACCTGGATGGTTGGCCGCCTAGTCAATGGCACATTATCAATAGATTTTTTTTAAATCACATGATTATGGCTATCCTAATTTTTAGACACAGGTAGCTTCTGATCTCACGTTGGTGAGCAGCATCCTTAGCCAACGTTACACACAGAAAAACACGATAGGAAATCGGATAGGAAGGCATCACCTACTATGGCAAAATAATACGACTACATTTCAGCAAAAAAAGAAACAATACAATCCTTACGTTATTCCTTGTCGATGTGAGTTTTAGTCGGTTACAGATTCAGTTTGGCTTTCTGATGTGTGACACTTTCCTTGGTTTTCAGTCCTCTCGCTTCCGGCTAGCACAGAGGGCCACGTCAACGTAATGAGAGGGGAGGAGCCACGTCAACGTAATGAGAGGGGAGGAGCCACGTCAACGTAACGAGAAGGAAGGAGCCACGTCAACGTAACAAGAGGGGAGGAGCCGTAGGAACGGCATTCATAGAGCGGCTCGTGTCGTAACATGGGCTGGGTTCGTCTATCTACTCCGATTTCACAGCACTCTCGTCTCAGTGTGCCAGAGCTCAGAATAACTGATGAATTTACGAACACACCCCATGATTTCTAACAAAAACTGGGATACAAGGGACGACTCAAAATCCCTTATGAATATTTTAGTAGATAATCTTAATCTAGAATTTCATAATTGAAAATAAATAAATAATTTAGATTTGATACAGGTGGTTGGTCCTCCTCACCAGAGGGGGCGGTAGTGGTGTCCGGCTGCAGGGGACCGGAGGGAGAGGAGTGGCCGAGCTGGATCTGTCGCCTGGCCGGCGTGAGGTGTAGCTGGTTAGCAAACTAGCTAGATGGTGCTTCGCTGCTGCGGTACACGGAACAGAGATCGGAGAGGGCAATAGCTAATGTTCAGATAGCTAGCTAGTTAGAGTAGATCCTGTGAGTTGCCGCCATGGCTCTGTACGAATATGTCAGTCGGGATCAACTGTCGGGCTTCGACAAGTACAAGGTAACGTTAAGAGAGACTGCTCTTCTAGCTAGTGGTTGACAAAGCGTGTAGCTGTTAGCATGCTAACCTGGTTAGCTAGTGTTTGATGTTAAGTAACACCACCATCATTATCGGGTGCTGAACATTCTGGGAAATTCATTTATCTAACGTCAGCTCATATGGTTGGGTTCATATTGTAACTGGCATAGACAAACTGGTTGTCTATTATTCGCTCTGACCGATAAGCGACCTGTCAACATCGGCTAACGTGACGTTAGCTAACTAGTTAGCTAGGTAGAAAGCGCCCGCTTCCCCTCGGGTTAGCCCGGCCACCCGCTAGTGGGCTTTACGGAGCTCCTGTCGTCTGGGCTTGATACACACTCGTGGCCCCCGGCGACCGGTTCGTAATAATACATTCTCCATTCAGGCTGTAAAGACTTTTCCTCCTTAACTCTATTTAATGGCGAGAAGGCGGAAAAAAACTGGGAAAATATGCCTACTTTCTTTGAAACATTAATTTCCACAACCATTTCCCACCAGAATGCTACTTCCTGATTAGCCAATTATGGATAGCTGCAGCCCAATATGACGACCGGAGTATGGGCGAGCTGGTGTGTCGAAAGGAGTGGGTTATTGAAAAGCGAATCAGGTAATTGGGCAGATTTGTTGGCACTCAAGGACGTTTTGCGTGGCAGATTGGGCTGCTCGACGAGTTGATAACTAATATTGATAACCATCTAGATGTCACCTTGATACAAAGTCTACTACTCAATGGGTAGGGCAGGGCATGAACGGCAACACCGGGACACAGTGCCCTTCGCTCCTACTTGACAAGAACTAATGACCGGCAACGGCGTGGGAAGAAGCTACCTAACAGTAGCAGCCAATATTAGGGTGGCAGTCACAGTACGCACGCATACAATGCATGAAGCAACAGTACACCCATCATAAATACTTTTAATCAAAAATAAACAATCTTCCGTTTTATAACTGAAAATGTACTCCAAACTCTCGCGGTATGTTGCGTGGTAAGAATAGGAAGGCCCCCCAGCCGACCCCTCGGCGCCCCACAGTTTGGGAGGCACTGGTCAAACCTATGGCAGAGCGCTTTCGACACGCCCACTACTTTCCTTTCGACACGCCCACTCGCCCATACTCCGGTCGCCATATTGGGATGCAGCTATCCCCTTGAGGAGGAGTCTACTGTGTCCTGAGGTGAATTGACCATACATTTTCTGTATTCAGGGTTCGCTCAAACATCGTTTTAAGCTTTGTTTTGCTATTGACAGTTACAACTGATTTTGGGATTGTATATCGATTTACTCTCCATAAATGTCATCTGATTAATTAATTTCAGTCTCTGAATTGTTTAATCAAACTTTTTTTCCGTCAGCTCCTGATATCAGGGCGTAAAAACTACAATCTGTCTCCTGAATTAACCTAGTCTGCATGTGCAACCAGCTGGCACACATTTGCACTAGGCCCAGCTTGTTTTTCCCTGGCTTAACTAGCGGGCCCTGGCTTAACTAGCTGGCCCTGGCTTAACTAGCTGGCCCTGGCTTAACTAGCTGGCCCTGGCTTAACTAGCGGGCCCTGGCTTAACTAGCGGGCCCTGGCTTAACTAGCGGGCCCTGGCTTAACTAGCGGGCCCTGGCTTAACTAGCTGGCCCTGGCTTGACTAGCTGGCCCTGGCTTAACTAGCGGGCCCTGGCTTAACTAGCGGGCCCTGGCTTAACTAGCTGGCCCTGGCTTAACTAGCTGGCCCTGGCTAAACTAGCTGGCTAGTTGAACAATGGTCGTTTTTGTCCTCATTGCCAAACTTCATAAATACTGCACCCTCAACTTCAAAACTAATTTTTCTAGTTATACAATCATAAACTTGAAAATGATGTATTGTTTTGTTGAATAGTCATTACTGGTTCGAGATATGTCGACAGATGATGGTGGCGAAGAATATAATTGCTCCTTAACGTGGATCCAAGTTCAGTTTTGAGATATGTATACAGTCTTGTACCCTTAATCTTCTTTCAACTGACTGTCGTATTTGTTGATTAAATCAGACTTTATTCATATAATGAGTAATCCAGGAATGTCACAAGTTACTTGACACGAGAAAATAGCAACTACGGATCGCAATGACTACAATGAATGGCTAAATTACTTCCTGACACTAAGGGTCCACAGAGCTCCTCCTCCTCACCACTCCATATCGAGGATGAGTTGAGTTTTCATAACTGGTCGCGGTATTTGCTAGCAACAACATTGAGTCACCATCACTCGATGAAAAACGTTTATCGAATACAACCAGACCTTTTCCAAATTTGTGTTACTCAACTCAGCGTGAATATTCATGTGCCAATTCATTCTCAGCATAAGTAGTATGAGCAACACAAATTAGGAGAAAGTCAGTGGTTGTATTCAATAAAAGTTTTTGTTAAAGTATGAATGTCAGCACCCCGCGTAAGGACCGCAATTGTACAGGGATGAGTCGAGAAACCTGCCGATTTTCCTCCAAAGTATGTAATGTCACTATTGCAAAGCTATTCGATATTACAGAGAACAAGTTAATTATCTCACTTCTCTAAATGTTTTTTAAATGTTGTGCTATACTTATTGTTGACGAAATTCATGCTACTGTTGGGTTTTAGAGCTAGCGCCCAATAGACTCCTTGAAGGAGAGCGCTCCTTGACCCAGAATCGGTACACACTTACACAATGGGCGTTAATACGCTTCCAATGAAGTTTCCCATCTCCTCAAAAGTACAGAGCCTTCAGAAAGTATTCATACCCCTTGACTTATTCCACATGTTGTTGTGTTCCAGCCTGAATTCAAAATGGATTAAATGGCTTTTTTTTCCTCACCCATCTACACACAATACCCCATAATGACAAGTGAAAATATATTTTTTTGTGTGTGTGCAAATGTATTGAAAATGAAATACAGAAATATCTCATTTACATAAGTATTCACACCCCTGAGTTAATACATGTTAGAATCACCTTTGGCAGTGATTACAGCTGTGAGTCTTTCTGGGTAAGTCTTTAAGAGCTTTCCACACCTGGATTGTAAAATATTTGCCCATTATTCTTTTACAAATTTTCAAACTCTGTCAAATTGGTTGTTATCATTGCTGGACAACCATTTTCAGGTCTTGCTATAGATTCTGAAGCAGATTTAAGACAAAACTGTAACTCGGCCACTCAGGAACGTTCAGTGTCTTCTTGGTAAGCAACTCCAGTGTAGATTTGGCCTTGTGTTTTAGGTTATTGTCCTGCTGAAAGGTCAATTCATCTCCCAGTGTCTGGTGGAAAGCAGACTGAACCATGTTTTCCTCTAGGATTTTGCCTGTGCTTAGCTTCATTCCATTAATTTTTTATCCTGAAAAACTCCCCAGTCCTTAATGATTACAAGCATAATCATAACATGATGCAGCCACCACTATGCTTGAACATATGGAGAGTGGTACTCAGTAATCTATTGGATTTGCCACAAACATAACACTTTGTATTCAGGACAAAAAGTGCATTTCTTTGCCACATATTTTGCAGTATGACTTTAGTGTCTTGTTGCAAACAGGATGCATCTTTTGGAATATTTGTTATCCTCTATGGGCTTCCTTCTTTTCACTCTGTCATTTAGGTTAGTATTGTGGAGTAACTACAATGTTGTTGATCCATCCTCAGTTTTCTCCTATCACAGCCATTAAACTCTGTAACTGTTTTAAAGTCACCATTGGCCTCATGGTGAAATCCCTGAGCGGTTTCCTTCCTCTCCGGCAACTGAGTTAGGAAGGACGCCTGTATCTTTGTAGTGACTGGGTGTATTGATACACCATCCAAAGTGTAATTAATAACTTCACCATGCCCAAAGGGATATTCAATGTCTGCAGATTATTTTTTTTTTTAACCCATCTACCAATAGGTGACCTTCTTTGCGAGGCATTGGAAAACCTCCCTGATCTTTGTGCTTGAATCTGTGTTTTAAATTCACTGCTTTACTGAGGGACATTACATATAATTGTATGTGTGGGTTACAGAGATGAGGTAGTCATTCAAAAATCATGTTAAACTCTGTTATTGCACCAAAGTGAGTCCATGCAACTTATGTGACTTGATAAGCATATTTTTACTCCTGAACTTATTTAGGCTTGCCTTAACAATGGGGTTGAATATTTGACTCAAGACATTTCAGCTTTTCAATTTGAATTAATTTAACTTTTCGAAAAACATAATTCCACTTTGACATTATGGGGTATTGTGTGTAGGCAAGTGACAAAAAATATAAATGTTATCCATTTCAAATTCATGCTGTAACACAACATGTGGAAAAAGTCAAGGGGTGTGAATACTTTCTGAAGGCATTGTCTATCAAAACAGCAGCTGCCACCGAGCGTTTCTATTGGACAAATTCAGGTAGGTCCTTCCCTGTTTTGTTCAGTTTGCTTCCGTTTAAGATTTTTTTTTAGTGTTGTAGTTACTGATAGGTCTGGTTTATAAGGGGAACAACTCTGTTAGATAGTGTTGTGGTTACTGATAGGTCTGGTTTATAAGGGGAACAACTCTTAGTTAGATAGATAGTGTTGTGGTTACTGATAGGTCTGGTTTATAAGGGGAACAACTCTGTTAGATAGTGTTGTGGTTACTGATAGGTCTGGTTTATAAGGGGAACAACTCTTAGTTAGATAGATAGTGTTGTGGTTACTGATAGGTCTGGTTTATAAGGGGAACAACTCTTAGTTAGATAGATAGTGTTGTGGTTACTGATAGGTCTGGTTTATAAGGGGAACAACTCTTAGTTAGATAGATAGTGTTGTGGTTACTGATAGGTCTGGTTTATAAGGGGAACAACTCTTAGTTAGATAGATAGTGTTGTGGTTACTGATAGGTCTGGTTTATAAGGGGAACAACTCTTAGTTAGATAGATAGTGTTGTGGTTACTGATAGGTCTGGTTTATAAGGGGAACAACTCTGTTAGATAGTGTTGTGGTTACTGATAGGTCTGGTTTATAAGGGGAACAACTCTGTTAGATAGATAGTGTTGTGGTTACTGATAGGTCTGGTTTATAAGGGGAACAACTCTTAGTTAGATAGATAGTGTTGTGGTTACTGATAGGTCTGGTTTATAAGGGGAACAACTCTTAGTTAGATAGATAGTGTTGTGGTTACTGATAGGTCTGGTTTATAAGGGGAACAACTCTGTTAGATAGTGTTGTAGTTACTGATAGGTCTGGTTTATAAGGGGAACAACTCTGTTAGATAGTGTTGTAGTTACTGATAGGTCTGGTTTATAAGGGGAACAACTCTTAGTTAGATAGATAGTGTTGTAGTTACTGATAGGTCTGGTTTATAAGGGGAACAACTCTGTTAGATAGTGTTGTGGTTACTGATAGGTCTGGTTTATAAGGGGAACAACTCTTAGTTAGATAGATCGTGTTGTGGTTACTGATAGGTCTGGTTTATAAGGGGAACAACTCTTAGTTAGATAGATAGTGTTGTAGTTACTGATAGGTCTGGTTTATAAGGGGAACAACTCTGTTAGATAGATAGTGTTGTGGTTACTGATAGGTCTGGTTTATAAGGGGAACAACTCTTAGTTAGATAGATAGTGTTGTGGTTACTGATAGGTCTGGTTT
>NC_059227.1:39459945-39484945 GCF_020615455.1 Coregonus clupeaformis | reverse complement strand
GTCTGTCTGCATCATTAATGAGGTTTCCACTGTCTGCTGAGATACAATAAAGTCGATCCTCTCTCTACCTCTACCCTTCTATCTCTCTCTCTCTATCTCTATCCCTCTCTCTCTCTGTCTCTATCTCTATCCCTCTCTCTCTCTGTCTCTATCTCTATCTCTCTCTCTCTCTCTCTCTCTCTGTCTATCTCTCTCTCTCTCTCTCTATCTCTATCCCTCTCTCTCTCTCTCTCTCGCTCTCTCTGTCTCTCTGTCTCTCTGTCTCTCTGTCTCTGTCTCTCTCTTTATTGGCATGGAAACCTATGTTTACATCGCATAAGCAAATTGGATAGACAAGAAACCAAAGGGAAATAAACAAGGGAAACATTAGTAAACATTACACTCACAAAAGTTTTCAAAGAATATAGACATTTCAATTGGCTATTTACAGTGTTGTAACAATGTGCAAGTAGATTTAGTATGAAAGAGAAAATAAATAGATAAATATATGTTGTATTTACAATGTGCCACTGGTTGCCCTTTTCTCAATGCAACGGGCCACAAATCTTTCTGCTTTGACTGCACATTTCACCTAACAGATATGGGAGTCTATCAATGTTTGATTTTTTTTCTAATTCTTTGTGGTCTGTGTAATCTGAGGGAAATATGTGTCTCTAATATGGTCATACATTTGGCAGGAGTTTAGGAAGTGCAGCTCAGTTTCCACCTCATTTTGTGGGCAGTGGGCACATAGCCTGTCTTCTCTTGAGAGCCAGGTCTGCCTACGGCGGCCTTTCTCAATAGCAAGGCTATGCTCACTGAGTCTGTACATAGTCAAAGCTTTCCTTAAGTTTGGGTCAGTCACAGTGGTCAGGTATTCTGCCACTGTGTACTCTCTGTTTAGGGCCAGATAGCATTCCAATTTGCTCTGGGTTTTGGTTGATTCTTTCCAGTGTGTCAAATAGTTATATTTTTGCTTTCTCATAATTTGGTTTGGTCTAAATGTGTTGCTGTCCTGAGGTCTGTTTATGTTTGTGAACAGAGCCCCAGGACCATCTGGCTGAGGGGACTCTTCTCCAGGTTCATCTCTCTGTAGGTGATGGCTTTGTGGTGGGGTCTGCTAAATGGCATATTATTATTATTATTATTATTATTATTATTATTATTATTATTATGTGTGGGCATCGCTTCCTTTTAGGTGGTTGTAGAAATTAACAGCTCTTTTCTGGATTTTGATAATTAGTGGGTGTGGTCCTAATCCTGCTCTGCATGCATTGTTTGGGTTTTTGCATTGTACACAACGTATATTTTTGCAGAATTCTGCATGCAGAGTCTCAATTGGGTGTTTGTCCCATTTTGTAAATATTTTGGGTTGGTGAGTGGACCCCAGACCTCACAGCCATAGAGGGCAATGGGTTCGATAACTGATTCAAGTATTTTTAGCCAGATCCTAATTTGGATGTTGAGTTTATGTTCCTTTTTGAGCTGTCAGATCGTTCACAGCCCTGTGGAAGTTACCTGTGGTGTTGATGTTTAGGCCGAGGTAGGTGTAATTCTTTGTGTGCTCTAGGGCAACAGTGTCTAGATATCATTTGTTGTCTTGGCTAGCTGACCTTTTTTGGAACACCATTATTTTTGTCTTACTGAGATTTACTGTCAGGGCCCAGGTCTGACGGAATCTGTGCAGAAGATCTAGGTGCTGCTGTAGGCCCTCCTTGGTCGGTGACAGAAGCACCAGATCATCAGCAAACAGTAAACATTTGACTTTAGAGTCTAGTAGGGTGAGGCCGGGTGCTGCAGACTTCTAGTGCCCTCACCAATTAATTGATATATATGTGGTCCTCTGTAGCTCAATTGGTAGAGCATGGCGCTTGTAACGCCAGGGTAGTGGGTTCGATCCCCGGGACCACCCATACGTAAAAATGTATGCACACATGACTGTAAGTCGCTTTGGATAAAAGCGTCTGCTAAATGGCATATTATTATTATTATATTATTGTTATGTTGAAGAAGGTGGTGCCCTAGCCAATTCGTTGATATATATGTTGAAGAAGGTGGGGCTTAAGTTGCATCCCTGTCTCACCCCACGGCCCTGTGGAAAGAAAATGTATGTTTTTTGCCTATTTTAACCGCACACTTGTTGTTTGTGTATATTGATTTTATGTCATATGCTTCCCCCCAACCCCACTTTCCATCAATTTGTTTGTCAATTAGGGTGTGCAGGGTGAATACGTGGTCTGTCGTACGGTATTTTGGTAAGAAGCCAATTTGACATATGCTCAGGACATTGTTTTCACTGAGGAAATGTTGGAGTCTGCTGTTGATGATACTGCAGTGGATTTCTCTGAGATTGCTGCTGATGCATATTCCACTGTAATTATTGGGGTCAAATTTGTCTCCACTTTTGTGGATTGGGGTGATCAGGGCTTGGTTCCAAATATTGGGGAAGATGCTGAGGATGATGTTGAAGAGCTTAAGAATAGGCAGTTGGAATTTGTGGTCTGTATATTTTATCGTTTCATATCAGATACCATCAACATCACAGTCCTTTTTGGATTGGAGAGTTTGTATTTTGTCCTGTAGCTCATCCAACGTAATTGGAGAATCCAGTGGGTTCTGGTACTTTAATAGCTGATTCTAAGTTTAGTATATTATCATGTATATGTTTTGTTAAATGTTTTCTTATATGGCCGAAAAGATTGGAGAAGTGGTGTATCCATACATCTCCATTTTGGATAGATAACTCTTCATGTTGTTGTTTGTTTAGTGTGTTCCGAATTTCCCAGAAGTGATTTGATTCTATGGATTTCTTCAACCACAATGAGCTGATTTCTGACGTTCCTTCTTTTACCGTAGTGTATTTCTGTATTGTTTTAGTGATTCAGGCTCAGGTTTTCTAGGTCTCTATGTTTTTGATTGGATAGGTTTCTCAATTTCTTTCTTAGGTTTTTGCATTCTTCATCAAACCATTTATCATTGTTAGTTGTCTTAGGTTTTCTGCCGGAATAAAAATTTGATATGTTAGTTGATAGGTCAAATATATTGTTCAGGCTTCCTACTGCTAAGTTTACAGCTTCACTATTGCAGGAAAACATTTTGTCCAGGAAATTGTGTAGGAGGGATTGTATTTGTTGTTAGCCAATAGTTTTTTGGTAGGTTTCTACACTACCTTCCATCTATAGCATTTCTTAATAGTATGCAGGGGTGATCTGTAGGTGTACCTACCATAGGAGTCTCCTCGAAGCCTACCATTGACTATGTACAGACCCAGCGTGCGACAGAGCTGCAGGAGTTGTGACCCATTTTTGTTGATGCCCAGGTGGTTAGCGCTTAACCTCTCTGTCTCTCTGTCTCTCCTCTCCTCCAGGTGATACCCAGGTGGTTAGCTCCTAACCTCTCTCTCTCTCTCTCCTCTCCTCCAGGTGGTTAGCTCCTAACCTCTCTCTCTCTCTCTCCTCTCCTCCAGGTGGTTAGCTCCTAACCTCTCTCTCTCTCTCTCCTCTCCTCCAGGTGGTTAGCTCCTAACCTCTCTCTCTCTCCTCTCCTCCAGGTGATGCCCAGGTGGTTAGCTCCTAACCTCATCACCTTCACTGGCTTCATGTTCCTGGTCTTCAACTTCCTCATGCTCTCCTTCTACGACTACCACTTTGATGCATCCGGTACGCCACCCGCCTGCCGTATATGTGTGCCTGCCGTATATGTGGACACCCCTTCAAATTAGTGGATTCAGCTTTTTCAGCCACACCCGTTGCTGACAGGTTTATAAAATCGAGCACACAGCCATGCAATCTCCATAGACAAACATTGACAGTAGAATGGCCTTACTGAAGAGCTCAGTGAGTTTCAACGTGGCACCGTCATAGGATGCCACCTTTCCAACAAGTCAGTTCGTCAAATTTCTGCCCTGCTAGAACTGCCCCGGTCAACTGTAAGTGCTGTTACTGTGAAGTGGAAACGTCTAGGAGCAACAACAGCTCAGCCGTGAATTGGTAGGCCACACAAGGGCTGAAGCGCTTAGCGCGTAAAAATAGTCTGTCCTTGGTTGCAACACTCACTACCTAGTTCCAAACTGCCTCTGGAAGCAACGTCAGCACAAGAACTGTTCGTCGGGAGCTTCATGAAATGGGTTTCCATGGCCGAGCAGCCGCACACAAGCCTAAGATCACCATGCGCAATGCCATGCGTCGGTTGGAGTGGTGTAAAGCTTGCCGCCATTGGAGCAAAATGCTACCTGCCCCAATGCATAGTGCCAACTGTAACGTTTGGTGGAGGAGGAATAATGGTCTGGGGTTGTTTTTCATGGTTAGGGCTAGGCCCCTTAGTTCCAATGAAGGGAAATCTTAACGCTACAGCATACAACAACGTTCTAGATGATTCTATGCTTCCAACTTTGTGGCAACAGTTTGGGGAAGGCCCTTTCCTGTTTCAGCATGACAATGTGCCCGTTCACAAAGTGAGGTCCATATAGAAATGGTTTGTCGAAATCGTTGTGGAAGAACTTGACTGGCCTGTACAGAGCCCTGACCTCAACCCCATCGAACACCTTTGGGATGAATTGGAACGCCGACTGCGAGCCAGGCCTAATCGCCCAACATCAGTGCCCAACCTCACTAATGCTCTTGTGGCTGAATGGAAGCAAGTCCCCGCAGCAATGTTCCAACATCTAGTGGAAAGCCTTCCCAGAAGAGTGGAGGCTGTTATAGCAGCAAAGGGGAGGACCAACTCCATATTAATGCCCATGATTTTTGATGAGCTGTTTGGCGAGCAGGTGTCCACAACATTTTGGTCATGCAGTGTAGATGTTTTATTATTGTTAAATACACTTACAATTGGCTCAGAACAGAAAAAATATGTGATTGTTTTTTAAACACATGTATTTCGACTATACGAGTACACAACATGTTGGTCATGCAGTGTATGTAAATGTATGTTTGCACAAAGTAACTGATGTTTGTGTTTTGTCTCAGCTGAAGGACAAACACATGTGCCGAGCTGGGTTTGGGTCGCTGCAGGACTCTCCAACTTCCTGGCGTATACACTGGGTGAGTACTGCTGTGTGTACACTAGGTACAGGGCCTTGCAGAACTATTCATCCCCCTTGGCTTTTTTACTATTTTGTTGCATTACAACCTGTAATTTAAATGGATTTTATTTGGATTTCATGTAATGGACGTACACAAAATTGGTGAAGTGAAATGAAAAAAATTCAAATAAATAAATAATGGTAAAGTGGTGCATATATATATATATATATATATATATATATATATATATAGTTACAGTGAGGGAAAAAAGTATTTGATCCCCTGCTGATTTTGTATGTTTGCCCACTGACAAAGACATGATCAGTCTATAATTTTAATGGTAGGTTTATTTGAACAGTGAGAGACAGAATAACAACAAAAAAATCCAGATAAACGCATGTCAAAAATGTTATAAATTGATTTGAATTTTAATGAGATGCTGTAGAGGGCATCCTGTTTAGTCTCAATACCGTAACTTACTTAGGCCTACAGTGGGGAAAAAAAGTATTTAGTCAGCCACCAATTGTGCAAGTTCTCCCACTTAAAAAGATGAGAGAGGCCTGTAATTTTCATCATAGGTACACGTCAACTATGACAGACAAAATGAGAAAACAAATTCCAGAAAATCACATTGTAGGATTTTTTATGAATTTATTTGCAAATTATGGTGGAAAAAAAGTATTTGGTCACCTACAAACAAGCAAGATTTCTGGCTCACACAGACTTGTAACTTCTTCTTTAAAAGGCTCCTCTGTCCTCCACTCGTTACCTTTATTAATGACACCTATTTGAACTTGTTATCAGTATAAAAGACACCTGTCCACAACCTCAAACAGTCACACTCCAAACTCCACTATGGCCAAGACCAAAGAGCTGTCAAAGGACACCAGAAACAAAATTGTAGACCTGCACCAGGCTGGGAAGACTGAATCTGCAATAGGTAAGCAGCTTGGTTTGAAGAAATCAACTGTGGGAGCAATTATTAGGAAATGGAAGACATACAAGACCACTGATAATCTCCCTCGATCTGGGGCTCCACGCAAGATCTCACCCCGTGGGGTCAAAATGATCACAAGAACGGTGAGCAAAAATCCCAGAACCACACGGGGGACCTAGTGAATGACCTGCAGAGAGCTGGGACCAAAGTAACAAAGCCTACCATCAGTAACACACTACGCCGCTAGGGACTCAAATCCTGCAGTGCCAGACGTGTCCCCCTGCTTAAGCCAGTACATGTCCAGGCCCGTCTGAAGTTTGCTAGAGTGCATTTGGATGATCCAGAAGAGGATTGGGAGAATGTCATATGGTCAGATGAAACCAAAATAGAACTTTTTGGTAAAAACTCAACTCGTCGTGTTTGGAGGACAAAGAATGCTGAGTTGCATCCAAAGAACACCATACCTACTGTGAAGCATGGGGGTGGAAACATCATGCTTTGGGGCTGTTTTTCTGCAAAGGGACCAGGACGACTGATCCGTGTAAAGGAAAGAATGAATGGGGCCATGTATCGTGAGATTTTGAGTGAAAACCTCCTTCCATCAGCAAGGGCATTGAAGATGAAACGTGGCTGGGTCTTTCAGCATGACAATGATCCCAAACACACCGCCCGGGCAATGAAGGAGTGGCTTCGTAAGAAGCATTTCAAGGTCCTGGAGTGGCCTAGCCAGTCTCCAGATCTCAACCCCATAGAAAATCTTTGGAGGGGAGTTGAAAGTCCCGTGTTGCCCAGCGACAGCCCCAAAACATCACTGCTCTAGAGGAGATCTGCATCGAGGAATGGGCCAAAATACCAGCAACAGTGTGTGAAAACCTTGTGAAGACTTACAGAAAACGTTTGACCTGTGTCATTGCCAACAAAGGGTATATAACAAAGTATTGAGAAACTTTTGTTATTGACCAAATACTTATTTTCCACCGTAATTTGCAAAGAAATTCATTAAAAATCCTACAATGTGATTTTCTGGATTTTTTTTCTTCTCATTTTGTCTGTCATAGTTGACGTGTACCTATGATGAAAATTACATGCCTCTCTCATCTTTTTAAGTGGGAGAACTTGCACAATTGGTGGCTGACTAAATACTTTTTTCCCCCACTGTATATTTCAATACTTCTATAGGCTACTGTATTTATTATTTTTTTACTGTATCAATTAATCATTAATTTATTAATGTCATCACACAGCATACAAGTCATTCATTATTTGAAATGCAATCAAGCATTTTAGTTTTAAAACAAAATAAAGGCGAGACTTGAATAATTAGCTTAAACAATAAATAAACCGTTCCATTTTTGGAAATTGCATTAATGAAATAATCTGTTTTTAGTCTTCCCTGTAATAAACTTTACAACAGACTCTGGTACGCTTATAATTTATTTATTGTTTACGTTGTTCCAAACGGTCCGAAAAATGATATAGTGGAGCACATAATCTAACAGCACCTGTTTGGAGCAGATAATATAGAGCAGAGCTAACAGCACCTGTTTGGAGCAGAGCTAACAGCACCTGTTTGGAGCAGAGCTAACAGCACCTGTTTGGAGCACATAATATACAGCAGAGCTAACAGCACCTGTTTGGAGCAGAGCTAACAGCACCTGTTTGGAGCAGAGCTAACAGCACCTGTTTGGAGCACATAATATACAGCAGAGCTAACAGCACCTGTTTGGAGCAGAGCTAACAGCACCTGTTTGGAGCAGAGCTAACAGCACCTGTTTGGAGCAGAGCTAACAACACCTGTTTGGAGCAGAGCTAACAGCACCTGTTTGGAGCAGAGCTAACAGCACCTGTTTGGAGCAGAGCTAACAGCACCTGTTTGGAGCAGAGCTAACAGCACCTGTTTGGAGCAGAGCTAACAGCACCTGTTTGGAGCAGAGCTAACAGCACCTGTTTGGAGCAGAGCTAACAGCACCTGTTTGGAGCAGAGCTAACAGCACCTGTTTGGAGCAGAGCTAACAGCACCTGTTTGGAGCAGAGCTAACAGCACCTGTTTGGAGCAGAGCTGCTCCTTACCTTAATGTTCTTGATCTCCAGTATTAGTCAACTAGTCACATTTTATCCCACACATCTGAATTCCCCTTTACCTCCTGAGCAACCTGTAAATATTCCCCCGTCTCGAGTTAATTTGTCACGTCCTCTGCATCCATTTAGCTGTCAATGCGTTACGGTGTCCAGAGTTTGTTTGTGGCCAATTTATTGATGTGATTATGATGTTCCCTATTGGTCACGTAATGTAAAGACAGCAAGGGTTGAGGGAATGTTTTTCCTAAACAAATGAGGGATTTCGGTAACAGAACTTTTCAGTCAGAAATGGCTGTAATCATGTTGCAGCTTCAGCAACATGGACTGTTGATGTTCTGTGGTGGTCGCTGCAGCAGGGAGAAGTCACTCGCTGTCATTTTCTTTCTTACACAGCGCAGCAAATCTGGCACAATCAAATCAATTGCAGTCGGACTCCCTCTAGTCATTTGTGTGTCTTAATTATTTAATCATCGTGGTCCTCTGTAGCTCAGCTGGTAGAGCACGGCGCTTGTAACGCCAAGGTAGTGGGTTCGATCCCCGGGACCACCCATACACAAAAATGTATGCACGCATGACTGTAAGTCGCTTTGGATAAAAGCGTCTGCTAAATGGCATATTATTTATTATTATAATCAAACAGTGCACTTAAAGCATCAGATAAGGTCAGTGCATATAGTTGATTTGATTAAAACACATAGGATGTCTATATATGGAAAAATACATTTTTAAAATTTCTGTCGACCAAAATTTGTTTGGGTCAGAGACAGCACTACTGCAGTGTCCATTAATTGTCCAAATTTCCGCTGTAGTATACGTCATTCCCAAACATATGAATTTTATGAAATCGTGAAAATGACCAGATCTCTCTCTCTCTCTCTCTCTCTCTCTCTCTCTCTCTCTCTCTCTCTCTCTCTCTGTCTCTGTCTCTGTCTCTGTCTCTGTCTCTGTCTCTGTCTCTGTCTCTGTCTCTGTCTCTGTCTCTTTCTCTGTCTCTGTCTCTGTCTCTGTCTCTGTCTCTGTCTCTGTCTCTGTCTCTGTCTCTGTCTCTGTCTCTGTCTCTGTCTCTGTCTCTGTCTCTGTCTCTGTCTCTGTCTCTGTCTCTGTCTCTGTCTCTGTCTCTGTCTCTGTCTCTGTCTCTGTCTCTGTCTCTGTCTCTGTCTCTGTCTCTGTCTCTGTCTCTGTCTCTGTCTCTCTCTCTGTCTCTGTCTCTGTCTCTCTCTCTGTCTCTCTCTCTGTCTCTCTCTCTGTCTCTCTCTCTGTTATAAAGACGGTGTGGATGGGAAGCAGGCGAGGCGTACTAACTCCTCCACACCACTGGGGGAGCTGTTTGACCACGGCCTGGACAGCTGGGCCTGTGTGTTCTTCGTGGCCACCGTCTACTCCATATTTGGGCGTGGAGAGAGCGGTGTGGGCGTGGCCACGTTGTACTACATCCTGTGGGTGGTCCTGTTCTCATTCATCCTGTCTCACTGGGAGAAATACAACACAGGAATCCTCTTCCTGCCCTGGGGCTATGACATCAGCCAAGTGGTGAGTAGGACACACTGCATACACATACACCTACCCCTCATCCTTCTGTCTACCCCTGTCTCACTCTGTCTCTCTCTCTGCCTCTGTCTCAAATCAAATTGTATTTGCCACATGCGCCGAATACAACAGGTGTAGACATTACAGTGAAATGCTTACTTACAAGCCCTTAACCAACAATGCAGTTTTTAAGAAAAGAGAAAAAATAGATAAGTAAAAAGATAGATAATTAAAAAATAGCAAATAATTAAAGAGCAGAAGTAAAATAAAATAACAGTAGGGAGGCTATATACAGCGGGTACCGGTACAGAGTCAATGTGCGGGGGCACCGGTTAGTCGAGGTAATTGAGGTAATATGTACATGTAGGTAGAGTTAAAGTGACTATGCATAGATAATAAACACAGAGTAGCAGCAGCGTAAAAGAGGCGGGTGGGGGGGGCAGTGCATATAGTCCGGGTAGCAATGATTAGCTGTTCAGGAGTCTTATGGCTTGGGGGTAGAAGCTGTTAAGAAGCCTTTTGGACCTAGACTTGGCGCTCCGGTATCGCATGACGTGACTTCCCGTCAGGAAGTCCAGGATCCAGTTGCAGAGGGAGGTGTTTAGTCCCAGGATCCTTAGCTTAGTGATAACTTTTGAGGGCACTATGGTGTTGAACGCTGAGCTGTAGTCAATGAATAGCATTCTCACATAGGTGTTCCTCTTGTCCAGGTGTGAAAGGGCAGTGTGGAGTGCAATAGAGATTGCATCATCTTTGGATATGTTGGGGCGGTATGCAAATTGGAGTGGGTCTAGGATTTCTGGGATAATGGTGTTGATGTGAGCCATGACCAGCCTTTCAAAGCACTTCATGGCTACAAACATGAGTGCTACGGGTCGGTAGTCATTTAGGCAGGTTATCTTAGTGTTCTTGGGCACAGGGTCTGCTTGAAACATGTTGGTATTACAGACTCAGTCAGGGACATGTTGAAAATGTCAGTGAAGACACTTGCAAGTTGGTCAGCGCATGCTCGGAGTACACGTCCTGGTAATCCGTCTGGACCTGCGGCCTTGTGAATGTTGACCTGCTTAAAAGTCTTACTCACGTAGGCTATGGAGAGCGTGATCACATAGTCATCCGGAACAGCTGATGCTCTCATGCATGCTTCAGTGTTGCTTGCCTTGAAGCGAGCATAGAAGTGATTTAGCTCGTCTGGTAGGCTTGTGTCACTGGGCAGCTCGCGGCTGTGATTCCCTTTGTAGTCTGTAATAGTTTGCAAGCCCTGCCACATCCGACGAGCATCAGAGCCGGTGTAGTACGATTCAATCTTAGTCCTGTATTGACTCTTTGCCTGTTTGATGGTTCGTCGGAGGGCATAGCGGTATTTCTTATAAGCGTCCGGGTTAGAGTCCCGCTCCTTGAAAGCGGCAGCTCTACCCTTTAGCTCAGTGCGGATGTTGCCTGTAATCCATGGCTTCTGGTTGGGGTATGTACGTACGGTCACTGTGGGGATGACGTCATCGATGCACTTATTGATGAAGCCAGTGACTGATGTGGTGTACTCCTCAGTGCTATCGGAAGAATCCTGGAACATATTCCAGTCTGTGCTAGCAAAGCAGTCCTGTAGCTTAGCATCTGCGTCATCTGTCCACTTCCTTATTAACCGAGTCACTGCTGCTTCCTGCTTCAGTTTTTGCTTATAATCAGGAATCAGGAGGATAGAGTTATGGTCAGATTTGCTAAATGGAGGGCGAGGGAGAGCTTTGTATGCGTCTCTGTGTGTGGAGTAAAGGTGGTCTAGAATTTTTTTCCCTCTGGTTGCACATTTAACATGCTGGTAGAAATTAGGTAGAACGTATTTAAGTTTCCCTGCATTAAAGTCCCCGGCCACTAGGAGCGCTGCCTCTGGATGAGCGTTTTCCTGTTTACTTATGGCCTCATTGAGTGCAATCTTAGTGCCAGCATCGGGTTGTGGTGGTAAATAGACAGCTACGAAAAATATAGATGAAAACTCTCTTGGTAAATAGTGTGGTCTACAGCTTCTCATGAGATATTCTACCTCAGGCGAGCAAAACCTAGAGACTTCCTTAATATTAGATTTTATGCACCAGCTGTTGTTTATAAATATACACAGACCGCCACCCCTTGTCTTACCGGAATCAGCGTATATCCCGCCAGCTGTATGTTATCCATGGTGGTCCTCTGTAGCTCAGCTGGTAGAGCACGGCGCTTGTAATGCCAGGGTAGTGGGTTCGATCCCCGGGACCACCCATACACAAAAATGTATGCACGCATGACTGTAAGTCGCTTTGGATAAAAGCGTCTGCTAAATGGCATATTATGTCGTCGTTCAGCCACGACTCGGTGAAACATAAGATATTACAGTTTTTAATGTCCCGTTGGTAGGATAACCGTAATCTTAGGTCATCCAATTTGTTCTCCAATGATTGAAGATTGGCTAATAGGATTGATGGAAGAGGCAGTTTACTCGCTCGCCGTCGGATCCTTACGAGGCACCCCGACCTACGTCCACGATGTCTCCGTCTCTTTCTCCTGCAAATGACGGGGATTTGTGCCTTGTCGGGTGTCTGTAGGATATCCTTCGCGTCCGACTTGTTGAAGAAAAAACTTTGTCCAATACGAGGTGAGTAATCGCTGTCCTTATATCCAGAAGCTCTTTTTGGTCATAAGAGACGGTGGCAGAAACATTATGTACAGAATAAATTACAAATAACTGTAAAAAACACACATAATAGTACAATTGGTTAGAGGGTTGGTTAGAGGGCTGTAAAACGGCAGCCATCTTCTCCGGCGCTGTTAGGGTCTGTCAAGAGATACAGGATTAAAAAACTTGAGTGTCTCCATTGATCCTAGGTCCTGGCAGTTCTGTGCAGACTCAGGACAACTAAGCTTTTGAGAGATACGCAGATTCAAAGAGGAGTCCGTAATTTGCTTTCTAATGACCATCATCTTTTCGTCTAAGAAGTTCATGAATTCATCACTGCTGAAGTGAAAGGCATCCTCTCTTGGGGAATGCTGCTTTTTAGTTAGCTTTGCGACACTATCAAATATACATTTTGGATTGTTCTTATTCTCCTCAATTAGGTTGGACAAATAGGATGATCGAGCAGCAGTGAGGGTTCTTCGATATTGCACAGTACTGTTATTCCTAGCTAGTCGGAAGACTTCCAGTTTGTTGGAGCGCCATTTCTGTTCCAATTTTCTGGAAGATTGCTTCAGGGCTCGGGTATTTCCTGTATACCACAGAGCAAATTTCTTGTGACAAATGTTTTCTGTTTTTAGGGGTGCGAGGTTTATGCATCTAGGGTATTATGCAGGGTTAAATTTAGATCCTCAGTTAGGTGGTTAACCGATTGTTGTACTCTGACGTCCTTGGGTAGGTGGAGGGAGTCTGGAAGGGCATCTAGGAATCTTTGGGTTGTCCGAGAATTTATAGCACGGCTTTTGATGATCCTTGGTTGGAGTCTGAGCAGATTATTTGTTGCGATTGCAAACGTAATAAGATGGTGGTCCGATAGTCCAGGATTATGAGGAAAAACATTTAGATCCACAATATGTATTCCACGGGACAAAACTAGATCCAGTGTATAACTGTGGCAATGAGTCGATGATGGTTCCGAAAGCCTTTTGGAGTGGGTCTTTGGACCTTTCCATGTGAATATTAAAGTCACCAAAAATGTGAATATTATCTGCCATGACTACAAGGTCCAATAGGAATTCAGGGAACTCAGTGAGGAACGCTTTATATGGGCCAGGAGGGCCGTAAACAGTAGCTATAAAAAGTGATTGAGTAGGCTGCATAGACTTCATGACTAGAAGCTCAAAAGACGAAAACGCAGTCTTTTTAAACATTTGTATTTTATTTTATTTGCTGTCGTAAATGTTAGCAACACATCCGCATGATATGGTCACAAGTGTAACCAGGAGGAGAGGCCTCGTTTAACACAGTAAATTCATCAGGCTTGAGCCACGTTTCAGTCAGGCCAATCACATCAAGATTATGATCAGTGATTAGTTCATTGACCATAACTGCCTCGGTGAGGGATCTAACATTAAGTAACCCTATTTTGACATGTGAGATATTTTTTTTACATTTTAGTCATTTAGCAGACGCTCTTATCCAAAGTGACTTACAGTTAGTGAGTGCATACATTTCCATACTGATCCCCTGTGGGAAACGAACTCACAACCCTGGCGTTGCAAGCACCATGCTCTACCAACTGAGCTACACGAGACTACATAGAGATATCACAATCTCTTTCAATAATTACAGGAATGGAGGAGGTCTTTATTCCAGTGAGATTGCTAAGGAGAACACCGCCATGTTTAGTTTTACTCAACCTAGATCGAGTCTAAATGGGTTTAGCTGAGCTGACTACACTGATTGTGCTAGTGGCAGACTCCACCAAGCTGACAGGCTGTTTAACAACCCTCCAGCTAGGATGGAGTCCGTCACTCCTCAGCAGGCCAAGCTTGGTGCTGTTTGTGGGTGAGTCCCAGAAAGAGGGCCAATTATCTACAAATTCTATCTTTTGGGAGGGGCAGAAAACAGTTTTCAACCAGCGATTGAGTTGTGAGACTCTAGACCACCTTTACTCCACAGACAGAGACGCGTACAAAGCTCTCCCTCGCCCTCCATTTGGAAAATCTGACCATTATTCTATCCTCCTGATTCCTGCTTACAAGCAAAAACTAAAGCAGGAAGCACCAGTGACTCGGTCAATAAAAAAGTGGTCAGATGAAGCAGATGCTAAGCTAAAGGACTGTTTTGCTAGCACAGACTGGAATATGTTCCGGGATTCTTCCGATAGCATTGAGGAGTACACCACATCAGTCACTGGCTTCATCAATAAGTGCATCGATGACGTCGTCCACACAGTGACTGTACGTACATACCCCAACCAGAAGCCATGGATTACAGGCAACATCTGCACTGAGCTAAAGGGTAGAGCTGCCGCTTTCATACAATTGGTGTGTACATTTACATTTACGTCATTTAGCAGACGCTCTTATCCAAAGCGACTTACAAATAGGTGCATTCACCTTATAGCCAGTGGGATCACCTCTTTACAATGTATTTATTAATTGTTTCTATTTTTTGTTTTTGGGTTGGGGTTGGGGTAAGGGGGGGATAGAAGGATTACTTTATCCTATCCCAGGTATTCCTTAAAGAGGTGGGGTTTCAAATGTCTCTGGAAGGTGGTGAGTGACTCCGCTGTCCTGGCGTCGTGAGGGACCTTGTTCCACCATTGGGGTGCCAGAGCAGCGAACAGTTTTGACTGGGCTGAGCGGGAACTATGCTTCCGCAGAAGTAGGGGAGCCAGCAGGCCAGAGGTGGATGAACGCAATGCCCTCGTTTGGGTGTAGGACTGATCAGAGCCTGAAGGTACTGAGGTGCCGTTCCCCTCACAGCTCCGTAGGCAAGCACCATGGTCTTGTAGCAGATGCGAGCTTCAACTGGAAGCCAGTGGAGTGTGCGGAGGAGCGGGGTGACGTGAGAGAACTTGGGAAGGTTGAACACCAGACGGGCTGCGGCATTCTGGAGGAGTTGTAGGGGTTTAATGGCACAGGCAGGGAGCCCAGCCAACAGCGAGTTGCAGTAATCCAGAGGGGAGATGACAAGTGCCTGGATTAGGACCTGTGCCGCTTCCTGTGTAAGGCAGGGTCGTACTCTCCGAATGTTGTAGAGCATGAACCTACAGGATCGGGTCACCGCCTTGATGTTAGAGGAGAACGACAGGGTGTTGTCCAGGGTCAAGCCAAGGCTCTTCGCACTCTGGGAGGAGGACACAACGGAGTTGTCAACCGTGATGGCGAGATCATGGAACAGGCAGTCCTTCCCCGGGAGGAAGAGCAGCTCCGTCTTGCCAAGGTTCAGCTTGAGGTGGTGATCCGTCATCCATACTGATATGTCTGCCAGACATGCAGAGATGCGATTCGCCACCTGGTTATCAGAAGGCCTCTCCGAGTGCCTCTCCTCCGCCGGCGATGTTTTGGGTCAGCTGCTGGAATCAGTTCAATTGCCCTGGGGAGAGCATACAAAGGATCTGCATCGTGTACCTGGCTCCGACGAGGATGGCGGCCTCACGACTAGCTCTTAGAAAACTTTGCAGTATTTTCTTTTTTTATATATACTTTTTTACATTATTAGCTCAAAGTGTTTTGTATCATTACATACAGCCGGGAAAAACTATTGGATATCAGAGCAGCGGTAACTCACACGCATTACGACCAGGAATACGACTTTCCCGATGCAGATCCTTTGTTTGCTCTCCCCAGGGCAATTGAACTGATTCCAGCGGCTGACCCAAAACATCGCCGGCGGAGGAGAGGCACTCAGAGCGGCCAGCTGGTTCGACTTAGGAGGAACACACCACCCACCGCTTCCAAGTATATTACTCGCTAATGTTCAGTCTCTGGTTAACAAGCTCGACGAGCTCCGGGCAAGGACTTCTTTCCAGAGAGACATCAAGGCCTGTAACATACTTTGTTTCACAGAAACATGGCTCTCTGGGTATATTCTGTCGAAATCGGTCCAGCCAGATGGGTTCTCAGTTCATCGCGCAGACAGGAATAAATATCTCTTCGGGAAGCAGAAGGGCAGAGGTGTGTGTTTCATGATTAACGACTCATGGTGTAATTGTAACAACATACAGGAACTCGAGTCCTTCTGTTCACCCGACCTAGAATACCTCACAATCAAATGCCGACCGTATTATCTCCCAAGAGAATTCTCTTCGGTTATAGTCACGGCCGTGTATATCCCCCCTCAAGCCGATACCACGACGGCCCTCAAAGAACTTCACTGGACCTTATGCAAACTGGAAACCACATATCCTGAGGCTGCATTTATTGTAGCCGGGGATTTTAACAAAGCAAATTTGAGGACTAGGCTGCCGAAGTTCTATCAACATATCGACTCTTGTGCTCACGCTGCTAAAATCCTCGACCATTGCTATTCGCACTTCCGGGATGGTTATAAGGCCCTCCCCCGCCCTCCTCTCGGCAAATCTGACCACGACTCCATTTTGCTCCTCCCTTCCTATAGACAGAAACTCAAACAGGAAGTACCCGTGCTAAAGACTACTCAACACTGGTCTGACAAATCGAAATCCACACTTCAAGATTGTTTTGATGACGCAGACTGGGATATGTTCCGGGTAGCTTGCGAAAATAATTTTGACGGATACAGTTATTAGGAATGTTTAGTAGTTTATAGGACATGTTGTGCCCACTGAGACTATTAAAACCTACCCTAACCAGAAACCGTGGATAGATGGCACCATTCGCGCAAAACTGAAGGTGCGAACCTCCGCAATTCAACGGCTCAGACACAAGACGTATGTGGCAGGGTCTACAGACAATCAAGGACTACAAAAGGAAAACCAGCCACGTCGCCGACAGCGTCTCGCTTCCAGACAAGCTAAACACCTTCTTCGCCCGCTTTGAGGATAAGACAGTGTCACTGACGAGGCCCACTACCAAGGACAGTGGCCTCTCCTCCGTGGCCGATGTAATACATTTAAGCATGTTAACCCCCGCAATGCTGCCGGCCCAGACGGCATCCCTAGCCGTGTCCTCAGAGCATGCGCAGACCAGCTGGCTGGTGTGTTTACGGACATTTTCAATCTCTCCCTTTCCCAGTCTGCTGTTCCCACATGCTTCAAGATGGCCACCATTGTTCCTGTACCCAAGAAAGCAAAGGTAACTGAGCTAAATGACTATCGCCCCGTAGCACTCACCTCTGTCATCATGAAGTGCTTTGAGAGACTAGTCAAGGATCATATCACCTCTGCCTTACCTGTCACCCTAGACCCACTTCAATTTGCTTACCGCCCCAATAGATCCACAGACGATGCAATCGCCATCACACTGTTCACTGCCCTATCCCATCTGGACAAGAGGAATACCTATGTAAGAATGCTGTTCATTGACTATAGCTCAGCATTCAACACCATAGTACCCTCCAAGCTAATCATTAAGCTCGAGGCCCTGGATCTGAACCCCACCCTGTGCAACTGGGTCCTGGACTTCCTGATGGGCCGCCCCCAGGTGGTGAAGGTAGGAAACAACATCTCCACTTCGCTGATCCTCAACACTGGGGCCCCACAAGGGTGCATGCTCAGCCCCCTCCTGTACTCCCTGTTCACCCATGACTGCGTGGCCACGCACGCCTCCAACACAATCATCAAGTTTGCAGACGATACAACAGTAGTAAGCTTGATTTCCAACAATGATGAGACAGCCTACAGGGAGGAGGTGAGGGCTCTGGGAGTGTGGTGCCAGGACAATAACCTCTCACTCAACGTTAACAAAACAAAGGAGATGATCGTGGACTTCAGGAAACAGCAGAGGGTGCACCCCCCTATCCACATTGACGGGACCGCAGTGGAGAAGGTGGAAAGCTTCAAGATCCTTGGCGTACACATCACTGACAAGCTGAAATGGTCCACCCACGCAGACAGTGTGGTGAAGAAGGTGCAACAGAGCCTCTTCAACCTCAGGAGGCTGAAGAAATTTATCTTGGCACCTAAAACCCTCAAAAACGTTTACAGAGGCACAATTCAAATAAAATCAAATTGTATTGGTCACATGCGCCGAATACAACAGGTGCAGACATTACAGTGAAATGCTTACTTACAGCCCTTAACCAACGGTGCATTTATTTTTAACAAAAAAAGTACAAATAAAACAACAACAAAAAAATGTGTTGAGAAAAAAAGAGCAGAAGTAAAATAAAATAACAGTAGGGAGGCTATATATACAGGGGGGTACCGGTGCATAGTCAATGTGCGGGGGCACCGGCTAGTTGAGGTAGTTGAAGTAATATGTAGGCTGGGTTTCTGTACAGCACTTCGAGATAATAGCTGATGTAAGAAGGGCTATATAAAATAAAATTGAAATGTACATGTGGGTAGAGTTAAAGTGACTATGCATAAATAATTAACAGAGTAGCAGCAGCGTAAAAAGGATGGGGTGGGGGGGCAGTGCAAATAGTCCGGGTAGCCATGATTAGCTGTTCAGGAGTCTTATGGCTTGGGGGTAGAAGCTGATGAGAAGTATTTTGGACCTAGACTTGGCACTCCGGTACCGCTTGCCGTGCGGAAGCAGAGAGAACAGTCTGACTAGGGTGGCTGGAGTCTTTGACAATTTTGAGGGCCTTCCTTTGACACCGCCTGGTATAGAGGTCCTGGATGGCAGGAAGCTTGGCCCCAGTGATGTACTGGGCCGTACGCACTACCCTCTGTAGTGCCTTGCGGTCGGAGGCCAAGCAGTTGCCATACCAGGTGGTGATGCAACCAGTCAGGATGCTCTCGATGGTGCAGCTGTAGAATTTTTTGAGGATCTGAGGACCCATGCCAAATCTTTTCCAGTCTCCTGAGGGGGAATAGGCTTTGTCGTGCCCTCTTCACGACTGTCTTGGTGTGTTTGGACCATGATAGTTCGTTGGTGATGTGGACACCAAGGAACTTGAAGCTCTCAACCTGTTCCACTACAGCCCTGTCGATGAGAATGGGGGCGTGCTCAGTCCTCTTTTTTTTCCTGTAGTCCACAATCATCTCCTTTGTCTTGGTCACGTTGAGGGAGAGGTTGTTGTCCTGGCACCACACGGCCAGGTCTCTGACCTCCTCCCTATAGGCTGTCTCATCGTTGTCGGTGATCAGGCCTACCACTGTTGTGTCGTCGGCAATTGAGACCATCATGTCAGGCTGTATCACAGCCTGGTAGGCAACTGCACCGCCCGCAACCGCAGGGCTCTCCAGAGGGTGGTGCGGTCTGCCGAACGCATTACCGGTGGCAAACTACCCGCCCTCCAAGACACCTACAGCACCTGATGTCACAGGAAGGCCAAAACGATCGTCAAGGACATCAACCACCCGGACCACTGCCTGTTCACCCCACTATCATGCAGAAGGCGAGGTCAGTACAGGTGCATCAAAGCTGGGACAGAGAGACTGAAAAACAGCTTCTTTCTCAAGGCCATCAGACTGTTAAATAGCCATCACTAGCACATTAGAGGCTGCTGCAGCCTATTGAAATCACTGGCCACTTTAAGAAATGGAACACTAGTCACTTTAATAATGTTTACATATCTTGCAATGCTCATCTCATATGTATATACTGTATTCTATTCTATAATATTCTACTGTAACTTAGTCCTGCCGCTCTGTCATTGCTTGTCCATATATGTATACAGTGAGCTCCATAATTCATTGGACAGTGACCATTTTTTTGTTATTTTGGTTCTGTACTCTAGCACTTCGAGTTTGAAATGATACAATGACACTGAGGGTGAAGTGAAGACTGGCAGCTTTAATTTGAGGGTATTTTCATACATATCGGATGAACCGTTTAGAAATGACAGCACCTTTTGTACATGGTCCCCCCATTTTAAGGTACTACAAGTATTTGTTAAATTGGCTTCACAGATGTGTGTGGTTAGGCAGGTGTATTCATTTGTGTCGTTAGTGAATGCAGGAGAGCTGTTGATGAATAGTAATGATTCTAGACGTTGCTATTGCCTTTGGAGGTTGTTGTTGGGGTGTGACAACATGAGGAAGACAGCAGTGTCGATGCAAATGAAGCTGGCCGTCATAAGGCTCAGAAATGAAAATCAATCAGGAACATTGCAAAAACCCTGGCCATGCCCAAGTCAATAGTTTGGTTCATCATAAACAAGAAAAAAACAACCGGTAAACTAAATTATGTCAAAAGACCCGGTAGACAGAGGAAGACCACTGTAGTGGATGAACCGGAGAATTCTCTCTATGGTGAAGAAACCCCCCTGACAACAGCCCAACAGATCAAAACCACTCTCCTGGATGCAGGTGTAGATGTGTCAAAGCCTACCATACGTAGAAGACTACACCAGCAGGACTACAGAGGGTAACACTACAAGATGCAAACCACTGATAAGCCTGAAGAACAGAAAGGCAAGATTACAGTTTGCTAAAAAGCACGTAAAAGAGCCCCAAGAGTTCTGGAAAAAAAGTATTGTGGACAGATGAGACAAAGATGAACATGTCCCAGAGTGATGGAAAGAGGAAAGTGTGGAGGAAAAAACAGAAATGCCCATGATCCAAAGCATACCACCTCATCCGTGAAACATGGTGGAGGGGGTGTTATGGCTTGGGCCTGTATGGCTGCCAGTGGAACAGGCTCACTTGTCTTCATCGATGATGTGACTGCAGACAGAAGTAGAACAATGAATTCTGAAATCTACAGAAATATTTTATCTGCTCAGATAAAACCAAATGCCTCCAAACTCATTGGACGGCACTTCATCATGCAACAAGACAATGACCCTAAACATACTGCTAGAGCAACAAAGGGGTTTTTGATGGCCAAAAAGTGGAAAGTCCTTGACTGGCCGAGTCAATCACCGGATCTGAATCCAATTGAACGTGCATTTTACATGCTGAAGAGGAGACTGAAGGCAATAAGTCTCAGAAACAAGCAGGAACTGAAGATGGATGCAGTACAGGCCTGGCAGAGCATCACCAGGGAAGATACTCAGCGTCTGGTGATGGCGATGCATCGCAGACTTCAAGCAGTCATTGCATGCAAAGGATATGCGACCAAATATTAACAATGATTACTTTATTCTATATTATGTTAAACTGTCCAATGTTTTTTGATGCCTGAAAATGGGGGGGACCATGTACAAAAGCTTCCATAATTTCTAAACGGTTCATCCGATATGTATGAAAATACCCTCAAATTAAAGCTGACAGTCTGGACTTCACCCTCATTGTCATTGTATCCTTTCAAACTCAAAGTGCTAGAGTACAGAACCAAAATAACAAAACAAAAATCACTGTCCAATGAATTATGGAGCTCACGGTATATTCTTAAATTCCATTCCTTACTAGATTTGTGTGTATTGGGTATATGTTGTGGAATTGTTAGATATTACTTGTTAGATATTACTGCAATGTCGGAGCTAGAAGCACAAGCATTTCGCTACACCCGCTATAACATCTGCTAAACACGTGTATGTGACCAATAACATTTGATTTGAATTGGTTAGAGGGCTGTAAAACGGCAGCCATTTTCTCCGGCGCCATTCTGTCTCTCTGTTTCTGTCTCTCTCGCTTGCTCACTCTCTCAATTCAATTTCAATTCAAGGGGATTTATTGGCATGGGAAACATATGTTAACATTGCCAAAGCAAGTGAAGTAGATAATAAACAAAAGTGAAATAAACAATAAATATTAACAGTAAACTCAGAAGTTCCAAAAGAACAAAGACATTTCAAATGTCATATTATGTCTGTATACAGTGTTGTAACAATGTGCAAATAGTTAAAGTACAAAGGGGAAAATAAATAAACATAAATATGGGTTGTATTTCCAATGGTGTTTGTTCTTCACTGGTTGCCCTTTTCTTGTGGCAACAGGTCACAAATATTGCTGCTGTGATGGCACACTGTGGTATTTCACCCAATAGATAAGGGAGTTTATCAAAATTGGGTTTGTTTTCGAATTCTTTGTGGGTCTATGTAATCTGAGGGAAATATGTGTCTCTAATATGGTCATACATTTGGCAGGATATTAGGAAGTGCAGCTCAGTTTCCACCTCATTTTGTGAGCAGTGTGCACATAGCCTGTCATCTCTTGAGAGCCAGGTCTGCCTATGGCGGCCTTTCTCAATAGCAAGGCTATGCTCACTGAGTCTGTACATAGTCAAAGCTTTCCTTAAGTTTGGGTCAGTCACAGTGGTCAAGTATTCTGCCACTGTGTACTCTCTGTTTAGGGCCAAATAGCATTCTAGTTTGCTCTGTTTTTTTGTTTGTTCTTTCCAATGTGTCAAGTAATTCTCTTTTTGTTTTCTCATGATTTGGTTGGGTCTAGTTGTGTTGTTGTTGTTGTTGTCCTGGGGCTGTGTGGGGTCTGTTTGTGTTTGTGAACAGAGCCCCAGGACAAGCTTACTTAGGGGACTCTTCTCTCTCTCTCTCTCTCTGTCTCTGTCTCTGTCTCTCTCTCTGTCTCTGTCTCTGTCTCTGTCTCTGTCTCTCTCTCTCTCTCTCTCTCTCTCTCTCTCTCTCTCTCTCTCTCTCTGTCTCTCTGTCTCTCTCTCTCTCTCTGTCTCTCTGTCTCTGTCTCTGTCTCTGTCTCTGTCTCTCTGTCTCTGTCTCTGTCTCTGTCTCTGTCTCTCTGTCTCTCTGTCTCTCTGTCTCTCTGTCTCTCTGTCTCTCTGTCTCTCTGTCTCTCTGTCTCTCTGTCTCTCTGTCTCTCTGTCTCTCTCTCTCTCTCTGTCTCTCCCTCTCTCTCTGTGTCTCTCTCTCTGTCTCTCCCTCTCTCTCTGTCTCTCCCTCTCTCTCTGTGTCTGTCTCTCTCTCTCTCTGTCTCTCTCTCTCTCTCTGTCTCTCAATTCAATTCAATTTCAATTTAAGGGCTTTATTGGCATGGGAAACATATGTTAACATTGCCAAAGCAAGTGAAGTAGATAATAAACAAAAGTGAAATAAACAATAAATATTAACAGTAAACATTACACTCAGTAGTTCCAAGGGTTTGTTTTTGAATTCTTTGGGGTCTGTGTAATCTGAGGGAAATATGTGTCTCTAATATGGTCATACATTTGGCAGGAAGTTAGGAAGTGCAGCTCAGTTTCCACCTCATTTTGTGGGTAATGTGCACATAGCCTGTCTTCTCTTGAGAGCCAGGTCTGCCTACGGCGGCCTTTCTCAATAGCAAGGCTATGCTCACTGAGTCTGTACATAGTCAAAGCTTTCCTTAAGTTTGGGTCAGTCACAGTGGTCAGGTATTCTGCCACTGTGTACTCTCTGTTTAGGGCCAAATAGCATTCTAGTTTGCTCTGTTTTTATGTTAATTATTTCCAATGTGTCAAGTAATTATCTTTTTGTTTTCTCATGATTTGGTTGGGTCTAATTGTGTTGTTGTTGTCCTGGGGCTCTGTGGGTCTGTTTGTGTTTGTGAACAGAACCCCAGGACCAGCTTGCTTAGGGGACTCTTCTCCAGGTTCATCTCTCTGTAGGTGATGGCTTTGTTATGGAAGGTTTGGGAATCGCTCCCTTTTAAGTGGTTATAGAATTTAACGGCTCTTTTCTGGATTTTGATAATTAGTGGATATCGGCCTAATTCTGCTCTGCATGCATTATTTGGTGTTTTTCGTTGTACACAGAGGATATTTTTGCAGAATTCTGAATGCAGAGTCTCAATTTGGTCTCTCTCTCTCTCTGTGTCTCTCTCCCAGACCATCTCTATAGTGTACATCTTCACAGCAATGGTTGGCGTGGAGACGTGGTATGAACCAATCTGGTGGAACTTCCACTACCGAGACCTCTTCACTTTCATGATCCTCGGTGAGCTCCCATTGGTCAGATTACCGCTGTCTGAGCTGTGATTGGTCCGTTTTGTGCACTGTGCAGTGTGATTGGTTCTGATTTGATGTAAATTGATGTTGTGTTCTGATTGGTTGTCCGTGATGTCACATCCAGGTTGTTCGTTCACTGTGACCCTTCCCATGAGCCTCTACAACGTCTTCAAGTAAGTTACAACCTTTAGGTTACTGTTCAGACTCGACATGTCAACAGTAGCTACTTTAGGGACATTAACTGATACTTTGTGTTCTAGTAACTTCCAACTCTTAGCTTAGTGTTTTGCTCTGATAAACTCAGTTCTCCTTCAGACTCAACATGTCAGGTAGGTTTAGCTACACTGAGTTAACCTTAGCTCACGCTTAGCTTTCTGTTTTGATCTGAAGTTAAGATTTCACTGTTGGACCCCAGGATGAGTAGCTGCATTAGCAACAGCTATTGGGGGATCCTAGTAAACTATACTAAACTAACAGCTAACGGGGGATCCTAGTAAACTAAACTAACAACAGCTAACGGGGGATCCTAGTAAACTAAACTAACAGCTAACGGGGGATCCTAGTAAACTAAACTAACAGCTAACGGGGGATCCTAGTAAACTAAACTAACAGCTAGTGGGGGATCCTAGTAAACTAAACTAACAGCTAGTGGGGGATCCTAGTAAACTAAACTAACAGCTAACGGGGGATCCTAGTAAACTAAACTAGCAACAGATAACGGGGGATCCTAGTAAACTAAACTAACAGCTAGTGGGGGATCCTAGTAAACTAAACTAACAGCTAACGGGGGATCCTAGTAAACTAAACTAGCAACAGATAACGGGGGATCCTAGTAAACTAAACTAACAGCTAGTGGGGGATCCTAGTAAACTAAACTAACAGCTAACGGGGGATCCTAGTAAACTAAACTAACAACAGCTAGTGGGGGATCCTAGTAAACTAAACTAACAGCTAACGGGGGATCCTAGTAAACTAAACTAACAACAGCTAACGGGGGATCCTAGTAAACTAAACTAACAGCTAACGGGGGATCCTAGTAAACTAAACTAACAGCTAACGGGGGATCCTAGTAAACTAAACTAACAGCTAACGGGGGATCCTAGTAAACTAAACT